>NW_026442129.1:0-257500 GCF_026898425.1 Galleria mellonella
CTTTATCTAAAGCTAACTATAGATTCTATCTTGTTCCTATACTCAATTTACACATGTTTCCAAATGGCATCTTTTGGAGCAACAAAAATATTTCAAAATGTTGCTGCAAACGTGTGCAATATGCTGCAAATGTGGGCGACGTGCAGCGTCGACGGACAGCCCACTGCTGGGCAACGCGGCTCCCGTCGTCACGCCCAGGTCCGCACCGCTCGGCGTCGACTCCCCTCCCGCGTAGTCCGCCAAGTTTTCGCCGTACTCGCCCGCCTTCAAATATAGTTGTGTCGTTCTCGTTGATGCCGTTCACGGTGATTTTTTTTTTTTTTTTTTTTTTTTTTTTCATAGTACCAAATTCAATTCTTCATAGCCGAGCAACTTATAATAGGTTGTAAAAGATTGCGTAACTAGATAGATACCTTAAAATCAGGTCGATTAGGTTCAAATTCAAGTGTTCGACGCTGGTTAACCATATCAAGGGAGGGCGGTACGGTCCTAGGTGCAGGAGCCAGGGCGAGGGCGGAGGCGGGCGCGCTCCTCGTGGGACCCGCGCGGCCGGGCGTCAGGTGCGCCGCCAGCCCCGGCCACCGTCCGTTGCAGCCGTTCGCCGGAACTGAGGGCACAAAACTGCATGACAAGCGAAATTTCTCCACCGTATCGTCACTAGATAAAACGATCGTTTACAAGAAGCGGAAAGAGAATGAGTGAGAATGAGAGAGTGAATAAGCGGCGCGGCTCCGTGACGCGCCGGTTTCACTCCGCCGCCGCCTTGCTCCCCGTCCGCATCCATAAAAATATATATATATATATATATATATATATTTGTATTAATTATGTTTACATTATCAGAAACACCGATTGAACGAAGCTGTGCAAGGAACGGAGATTGCTCTTTTTTTTTTTACATCTCGTATCCCCTCTGCGCTATCGGTATACGCTGACGGGGCACCAGTAAGAGGTAATAGGTGAGGATGAAACAAGTCAGTTGGCCCATTATATCATAATGGAATTTTTATTGTTTATTAACCGGCTCAAGCCCAATCTCAAACCAGTTTCCCTTTTTTTTTATATATATATATTTATTAGGTTGGCGTCGTTGCTTTAAAAGGGTACGGCGGCGATAAACCAGTCAGTAAGTCATTATAATTTTCACGTATTTTTCCTTAAAAGTGTATTTCTACTGATAAGGTTGCTCTCGGTTATATTATAATAATAACCTAATTAGTATTAAATACATTCAAACTGTTGTGACATGCAGGGACATTATGCGAAGTGTTTGCCGGATGGTTATTGGAGGCAATCGTTATTAATTTATTTATTTATTATAACATTTAGTAAAACAAATACTGTTCGAGTTACTATTTTCTAATGCGACTATTTATTTAAGTTTCAGGTTAATTTTATTCAAAGAAGTCTTTAGCATTCGATCTTTGCAAGGGGTTTTGCGATTTTAAATTTTTTGCACTTTGGTAACTTGTATAAAATACAGATTCTAAATAAGTGGAAGTGACCTGGCGGCGCCGTAAGCCAGCAGCACGTTGGCAACAGACGGCGTCTCGTCACAGTCCGCCGTCCGCGTCGTGTGTTATGGCATGGCAATTGCAGTACGATCAGGTACGCAGACAAATACATTTAATAGAGGTTGCACAACTTCTATGTTATTATTCGATTTTTTTTTATATAAAATAAATAAATAAATGAAAGTTTTCGTTCCGGTAGTGACTGTGAATTGTTTTACAGTTCTCGTAGTGTGTGCGCTGTGGTTGCTAGGGGCATCGTCTGTGGACGAGGAACTCGTGCTGCCGCCAGCGAACTGGCCGCAGTGCCCACTGCCACCGGCTCATTGCACGCCTCTCGACACTCACATTCATAACAATAAATACACATTCGAAGTCGAAGGTATTTATAATTACTTTAGAAGAATAAGCACACAAGTAACGAAAAAAAAAAAAAAAAAAAAAAAAAAAAAAAAAAAACAAGTATCACAATAAAATACATTAATTTAATTTTTTTTCAGGCAACAAATTCCATTTAATATATGACACAAAACTAAGCAAACTAGAAGTGTTTTGTTACGATAGACCGATCCTGGAGAGCGACTCGCTGCCGCGGTTCAGAGATGACGTCAGCCTGTCGACCCTAGTGAGCCACCAATGTCCCGCCCCGCGGGGGTCGTACTCTAGTGTACTATCACGATTCAATATCGCAGCGCTTTACTCGTTAAAACTGAAATTAGGACGAAGGAAACAACCGAGATCACCTCTACTGCCGGAACATTTTGTCGGTCTCAACATCAGCGATCTAGAGATTTTTGGTTCTTATCGACGTCCTATATACCCCGAGGATGGCTTTTTCGAATCATTGGATGGTGTAAAGAATTTGGACCTATTTGGTATCTCGCTATCCCCATTGCCGTTGTCGAATCAGCTGAGATCAGTGTCAGCGACATCTGGCGAGTCTAACGGAGAGTGGGGCGGCTGTGAACACCTGGAGAAACTTATGCTCGCCCACTGGAAGTGGTCGCAACAAGGCGCACCGATACGCTGGCTCGCCAACTGCTTGCGGCTGCGACAACTCGAGTTACAATCTGCAAAGATTCAAGTAATACTCGATAACGGATTCACAGTCCCATCCAGTGTGCGCAGTGTCGTAATTACTAGATGTAATACCGGAACACTATCAATTCCACCAAATTTCCTCGCTGATGCATCGAACTTGACCCATCTCGATGTGTCTGCGAATAATATGTCTAAACTGGACAGGTGCGTAAAGCTTGATCTATGTTTCCTTGTTCAAAATTATAGTACAAAAGTATATTGGTGATGTTACGTTGCAGTGGTGTACTGTCGCGGGTGGCGACGACACTAGTTAGCCTCGTCCTAGACAGCAACCCGCTGGGCGACCTGTGCAAGTACAGCCTTGACGCCAATGTGACCGACAGCGGTGAGCCACTTTCGTCACTCGATATTCTCTTTAGAATTAATCATGCAAATTTTAATAAGAAGGCGTAAGAGGAAGTTGGTCCTAACCAAGAGGAAAGCTAATGTTAGTATCGCCTCCCAACACCACTATCCACTCACGTCTTTCTATTTTTACCTCTTTCGTTGTTATATACCACTATTGGTGACGCCAGTTTAAAATTAATAACATTATTCATATTAGTATTTGCGCCTACTCGCTTTTCGCTATGGATAAGGGATGGGTACTTTACATGCTCGCAATTTTAGTGGTTATCTGTGGGCTATGGACCGATTGTGTCCGATCTTTGTCGGTGCTGCCCTCTCGCGCCGATGCCCTTCTTTTTCGAACTTCGTTTTGAGTAACCGCGACTGGCCGCTTTCCTACAACTTAATTAAAAAAAAAAATAATATTTATCGGCTGTGCTCCGTGTCATCTTTCGGACCATCGAACCCCGGATCCTGTAGAGAGCTGCTGGAATTGTTCGCAGGTGAGTACCTATCTTATTTTTGAAATTACGAAAAGCGAGGTAAAAACCAGCCGGCGACCCGGCTCACATATCGAAGGAAATAATTGTTATTCTTATTGAATTGCTTCACCATTTCTTTCTGGTCCTATCGAACCTTGGATGCCTTGCTAGTAATTTAATACGTATAATTGTATTGAAATAGGTAACAAACGTATCATAAGTTAATTGAATACGTTCGTTTAGGTAGGTAGATTTAACTTGCGTTCACTGCGTTACTGAAACGCCAACATAACACCTAAGTTATCGGGTTGTGTTTTGTTATTAGTCGCGGTTTTTAGCTATATTATAATACTCGACACTAAGTTAATTTGTCGTAGTATCTATAATAATTACGCCTAACAATAAGTTAATTTGTTAGAAGATTATTTTTAACATTTTTTGTGTAGGTAGTATAAAACTAAGTTCTTTGTTATACTATTGCGGACTTGTTTTAATAACTATATCATATTTACGCAATCTCTGCGGTATATCAAGCTATTTTTAAACAAGCATAGTGCACGTACCATCTTCGTTACTATAAATGTATTTAAATATATTTGATTATTAAAGATAGAGATATTTATTATATAGCACTAAGTTACTTTGCTATATTGTGGATACCTATATTTTTAAGAATAGTTCACATCTATTTGCATTGCTGTAATGCAGACAGCATTACATTAGGTGCATATTACATTTGTTTGTATAATATATACACTTAGCGGTTGCAAATATAGTATTATTTTGTCATATTTTTTCTAATTTAGATTATTAATTACTTAAATATTCTCGTATATACTGGAGTTTAAGTATCAGTACAAAAGGTAAATTATATGTAATTAGTAGCCATTTGTAGTAGAAGTTGTAATAGTAATAAGTTATTTGCTATATGCTAGGTCTATTCCTTTACATTGCGGTTTGTTTACATTTTATCTCATTTCAAAAGAAACGCCACATTATTGGTATCCCATGCAAAATTAGCTTAACTAAACAAAAAGTGTTGCTTTGAATATTGCTGTTGTTTAGGTAAAATTGTTTAACGATTGTTTATGCATTTACTGACACGTCATAAATTTATTATATTCAATTGAAAGTGTTAGCAAGTTAATAGAATTGTTGTTTAGTGATATGAGTGATATTTATTATATACCTGTTCAAGTATAAACAACGTTTACACATATTTGAGTATTGTAATTATTTGTTGAATTTATGAAAAATAATAATTAACTTAATTTTATTTAATTAGTATAGGTACATACCTATAGATACTATGAGAACTAAGAATATACATAATTTTTTTAGTGGTTATCTATTGGTAATTGTAATAAACATGATTATTGACCTATAATCGAACATTAGTAATAACGAGGTGTCCCTATAGGTTTCTCTAACGGAATTTAATATTTTAAATAATTTATTTACTTGAAGTAGAATTTGTTAGTTTTAACTAGGTTTCTTGAAATTAAACATAACTTTATAAAAACAATACTTTTAAATAATTATCGTTTCTTATATAAACATATGAGGTGTTAATAAATCTTATTTAGTTTTTAAATTGTATATTATAGTAATTATCTTACCATGGTTCCAATTAAGGATCTTGAAAAGAAAATTAAATTGTATGAAGCTCAACGAGATCGTTCTTTTAGTCGGGTGCAAGCCATTTATGACTTAATACCAGATATTTATAAAAATGAAACTATTAAAAAACAATTTTTGAGTAAAGTTCGTACCTTGGAACAGTTACGTTCTGAATTTAAGGAAATAGTAGAACAAATTAATTGGATGAATATTGAATTAAATAAAGATTTTGAACCTTCCTTTTCGAGTTTAGATTCATTTGATGACTTATACTGTGAAATAAACCTGGTGTATGATCAGCTTTCTGCGTCATCCCAGTCTTCTCAGGCACAGCCTTTAAATGAAAAGGCTGTAACTGTAACGTCTAATAGTAATGATTATATGAAGATTCCCCGCATCGAGTTACCATTTTATAATGGCGATATACAGCAGTTCCCTTTCTTTTACGAAAGTTTCAAGCGTATGATACATGATAACAATAATTTAACAGATTCTGATAAAGTACATTATTTGTTTAATCAATTAACTGGTAAAGCCAGGTCTATAATTGTAGGCGTTGTACCTTCTGCGGAAAATTATTTAACAGTTTGGGAAACGTTAAAACTTAAATATTATGATAAACGTGAATTGGGTACTTCTTATTTGAATCAGTTACTTTCAATGAAACCTCTTGTTGGTGCTTCGGCACAAAATCTGGAAGATTTTATTGATAAGTTTGCAGCTACAATTGCTGCCTTAAATCAACTTAAGCTTGAAAATGTAACTGAATTTATTTTTGTTCATTTGGGTCTTAAGTTACTAGATCCTGATACTGCAAGAAGTTTCGAAATGTCGATTCGGAATAATAATGGTATGCCAGGTTATGAGGAGTTCGTTCATTTTGTGCGAGAACATGTTAAAGTTCTCTATCGAACCTCACAACCACGTCCTTCAATTAAAAATGAAAGATTTGTTAGCAAATCTACTAACAGTAATCGCTTGCGTACCAATCATGCACATGTTTCAACTGGTGATCCTCGTTCTAAGTGTCTGTTTTGCAACAGTGCAGTTCATGTAAAAATTTCAAATTGTGATAAATTCTTAAAATTGAATCCCATTGAGAGGTATCAATATGTAAAAGATAAGAAGTTGTGTACTAATTGTCTTAGTTCTCAACATTGGTCTTCCCGCTGTACGTCACAGCATGTTTGTAGTAAGTGTGACGGAAAGCATCACACGATTCTCCATTTTAATAATAAGCCTCCATCGCAAGCCACTGTGGCTCTTAGTAATACTGAACCATGTATTAATAATAAAGTGAACAATGGAGTTCAATTTGAAAGTGAAGGTGATCACCAAGTTTTAAATAATCAGGTATCTTTGTGTACAATGTCAACTGAAAAACGAGTTGTATCTCCAACTACTGAAGTTTTGGGTACAGCAAAGGTTGTTGCTGCTTGTCGTAATGGCAAAGAGATTTTAATTAGAGCTCTCCTTGATCCTGGTTCGCAGAAAAATTATATATCTGCCAAGGGTGCTAGACGACTAGGCTTATCTGTCAATAAAAGTTTATCAGCTTCAGTTAAAGGTATTGGTGGTTCTACTCAAGTTGTAAAGGGTAGCGTTAATTTTGTATTTCGTTCCACAATTCAACATGGGAAAAAGTATTCTATAGAAGCGCTTGTTTTAGAAAATATTACATCTAGATTGCCTACTTGCCCTATAGATATTACTAAAATATCTGGATTTGAGGGTATTGCATTAGCAGATAATTCGTGGAGCGTCCCTAATGAAGTTGATTTATTAATAGGTGTACAATTGTTTACCAATGTATTATTGCCGGGTAAGATAGTTAATGCCCCAGGCCAACCGAGTGCTATCGAGACGACTTTAGGTTATATCGTTCTTGGTGATGCTCCTATTACGACAGTGTGTACTTCGTCTCTTAGTTTTTGTGCTACATATGAAGTCAATAATTTAATAAAAAAGTTTTGGGAAATTGAGGACTTAGGAAATTCTCCTATTCTCAGTCTAGAAGATAAACAGGCTGAGGATATATTTAAATCAACTGTTAAGCGAACTAGCTACGGTCAATATGAAGTTGCTTTACCTTTTAAACTTGATTCTGAAAATTTAGGAAATTCTTTGAAGGCTGCAGAGCGCAGTTATTTACGATTAGAATCGAAGCTTCGTTCTCAACCAGCAGTTAAGTTGGCGTATGATGAGGTTATTACTGACCACCTTAAAAAAAAAAAAAAAAAAAAAAAAAAAAGGGATACTTGTCTGAAGTAGATATTGTGCCTCAAGAGAAAGCATATTATATTCCTCACCGGGCTGTTATTCGTGAGGATAAGATTACTACAAAATTGAGAGTCGTTCTTAATGCTAGTTTTCCTACTGACTCTGGTTTGTCTTTGAATGATATTTTGCATGCAGGCCCTAGTCTGCACGCGGATTTGTTTTCTATTTTATTAAATTTACGTTTGTTTCTAGTTGCTATTTCGGCAGATGTTCGTCAAATGTATTTAGCAATCCATGTTCGTGAAAAGGATCGTCCATTTCAGCGTATTTTGTATCGTTTTGATTTTAATGGACCAATCAAGGTTTATCAATATAACCGTGTTGCTTTCGGTTTGCGATCCAGCCCTTTTTTGGCGTTACGTACTATACAACAACTTTTGGAGGATGAAGGCGATCGTTTTCCTGTTGCCAAAGAAATTGTTTCTCGTGATATTTTCATGGACGATATCGTTAGTTCCATTATAAATGAACAGAAAGCTAACGATGCTGTGCGTGAGTTAAATGAGCTCTTCACGGCTGGGGGATTTGAATTGGCAAAATGGTCTTCCAATTCAGATCGTATATTACAGGAAATACCTGAAGACAGGCATTTGTCACAGAGTGTCTCATTTGATAGTGATGATGATGACAATACTTTCAAAATCTTGGGACTACGTTGGGATCCCATCGATGATAATTTTACCTTTCAGGTTAATCATGATGAACGTCCATGTACTAAACGACATATACTGTCATATATTGCTCGGTTGTTTGATGTTTTAGGGTTAGTGGCCCCTATTGTACTTTTCGCTAAATTATTAATTAAAGATTTATGGATAGCAAAGATTGATTGGGACGATTCTCCCCCAGAAAATATTGTTAAAAAATGGCATCAGTTTCAACGTGAGTTGCCCCTAATTGAGCAGCTTAAATTTCCTCGTCACATTGGTGTAACAGAAAATTGTAGGTTGACAATTCTTGGGTTTGCTGATGCAAGTGAGAAAGCGTATGGCGGAGTAGTTTATGCCTGTGTTACTACTCCTAATAATGACAATATAATCACTTTGGTTTGTGCCAAGTCCAAAGTGTCCCCATTAAAAATTGTGTCACTTGCAAGACTAGAGTTATGTGCGGCTTTAGTTCTTGCACAACTCATAAAAAAGGTTGTTTTTAATTACATGCCTCGGTTTTCTGTTCATACGATTTTAGCATTTTCGGATTCAACAGTAGCATTAAGTTGGATCCACTCAGAGCCCTATCGATGGCAAACTTTTGTAGGCAATCGTGTGGCAAAAATACATGAGAATTTGCCTAGTAAACATTTCTATCACATTCGGGGATTAGATAACCCTAGTGATTGTTTATCTCGAGGGCTAACACCAGCACAACTAGTGAGTCACCCTCTTTGGCTTCACGGCCCTCCTTGGGCAAGTAAACCGAAAGATTTATGGCCTATTAAACCTTTTATACCTCAAGGTGAGTCAATTCCAGAGGCAAAATCAGTAGTTTTAATTTCTACTTGTGATTCAAAATCGAATGTATTATTTGAGTTATCTCGCAAGTTTTCATCATGGAGCAAATATCTTCGGTCTGTTGTTTATTTACTTAAATTTGCTAGAATATTACCTAAAGGGCCTATAAGCGCCGAGGATTTATCTAAGGCTGAAATTCACATAATACGAGCACTTCAAAGTGTTTATTTTGCACAAGAATTGGCAGATCTTTCAGCTGCGAACTTGTGTTCTAATTTAGTTAGACAATTGAAACCATTCTTAGATAATGGTGTTATTCGAGTTGGTGGCCGTTTGGATAACGCAGATGTATCCTATGAATTTAGACATCCCTTCTTGTTACCCAGACGTGATCATATTGTAGACATTCTTATTGATTACCATCATAGGAAGAATTGTCACGCAGGGCCTGAAACATTAATGTCCCTTTTGCGTTGCAATTATTGGATTATATCTGCACGACGAATTATTCGTCAGAGAATTCGTCAATGTTATTTTTGCTTTCGCTTAAAACCTCAAGCTCTTTTTCCAATGATGGCTGATTTGCCCTCATGTAGGGTAAATCAAGTAGAAAAACCATTTATTCATACTGGTTGTGATTATGCTGGACCTATTTCATATACGCCTCAGCGTCGTCGTGGTGTTAAAGCCCAGAAGGCGTATATTTGTATATTTACTTGTATGACTACTAGAGCAGTTCATATAGAACTTGCTACCGAACTTAGTACTGCTAGTTTTCTATCGGCTTTCAAGCGTTTCCTGTCCCGTCGTGGTCCGGTAAAATATATGCACTCTGATAACGGAACCAATTTTATTGGTGCCAAATCATACTTACGCGAACTGCATAAATTTTTAGCCAATGAGTATAAAAAATATTGGAAACAAGAGCTCGCGGAAAACCGTATTTCTTGGCAAATGATTTGCAGGAATGCCCCTCATCATGGCGGTAGCTGGGAGAGTATAGTGAAGGGAACGAAAACCCATTTGTATAGGACAATTGGTCAGCAAATATTATCTTATGAGGAATTGGTGACCGTACTCACACAGATTGAGGCATTGCTAAATTCACGACCACTGTGTGCTCTTAGTTCTGACCCTTCGGAACCCAGGGTTTTAACACCCGCTCATTTTCTTAATGTGGTGCCTTTAAGCTATTTACCTGCATATCCAAATATTACATCGTCTGACCACCTACTGCAGCGGTATGAATTATTGGATAAAATCGTACAATCTTTCTGGAAAAGATGGCGAAACGAGTATTTGCACACACTCCAAGTTAGACAAAAATGGAATACACCGTCAGTGCCTATTCAGGAAGGTACGGTTGTTGTATTAATGCAAGACAATATTGCTCCATTGTATTGGCCCCTTGGCCTGATAGTTAAAACCTTTCCGGGAAAGGACAATATAGTACGTATAGCACTTGTTAAGACTAAAAATGGTACTTATCAACGGCCTGTCGTGAAATTATGTCCTCTTCCTATGCAATAGTATTATTTAATTATAGTTAGTTTAGATACTCCATCAGGAGTCCGTAAAAGTTTAAATATTAGTATAATTTCTTATTATAGTGCGATGTAATAGTTATAGTTGTTATGTTGAAAGGCATCCTTTCAAGGCTGGGGGAGAATGGTGACGCCAGTTTAAAATTAATAACATTATTCATATTAGTATTTGCGCCTACTCGCTTTTCGCTATGGATAAGGGATGGGTACTTTACATGCTCGCAATTTTAGTGGTTATCTGTGGGCTATGGACCGATTGTGTCCGATCTTTGTCGGTGCTGCCCTCTCGCGCCGATGCCCTTCTTTTTCGAACTTCGTTTTGAGTAACCGCGACTGGCCGCTTTCCTACAACTTAATTAAAAAATAATATTTATCGGCTGTGCTCCGTGTCATCTTTCGGACCATCGAACCCCGGATCCTGTAGAGAGCTGCTGGAATTGTTCGCAGGTGAGTACCTATCTTATTTTTGAAATTACGAAAAGCGAGGTAAAAACCAGCCGGCGACCCGGCTCACATATCGAAGGAAATAATTGTTATTCTTATTGAATTGCTTCACCAACTATGATAAGTCTCGCCTTGTTAATTAAAAAAAAAAAATGCGGCTTTAGTACTTTTACTACTAATCACCAGATTCTGTCACCCTCTAGTGTCAAGAGCTTTAATCTGTCTTTCTGCATATGCGTCCTTCTGTTGCTCTTGAGAATAATTCTCATATATATTATATAATATAATTAATAATTTTATTCCTGCTTTTTTTTATATTTGTCAAGTTGTCATAAACCTATGTTTCTGTCCGTTGCAGCGCGATCGGGATTGAGCCTATGGTTGCCAATGCTAGAGCATTTATCGCTGATGGGCACAGGCGTAACGCGGATCTGCTCAAGCTGGCCCGTCGACATGCCCGCGCTCACATACCTTGACCTCTCTCAAAATTCAGTCCACACTTTACAGGTCAGTCATATTGTAAGACTACTATTCTATAGGAACATCTGAAAAATTAGAGAAATTTTAATATCAATACAGTTATTAGCGGTTAACAAAATACAATAATCACAGAATCTACGTATTTCTGGGTGTTCATAGATGAATCTGTGGTAGAATACTGAGACAGAGTTAGTCCAATACAATGTTCCTTCAAATCTCATCTTTATCGTTACCTCTTTCTGTTTACCTGGGCTCGACTCTCCTTGCCCTCGTGTGCCTTTTATTTTATTTTATTTTTTTTAACGTCTGGAAAATGCTTTATGCAGACCCATACACCTTGTGGGAGGTGAATGGGTACTGTGGGAGTCCCCCCGTAAGGTGGGGGTGTACCCACCAAAAACCAGACGATATACCCTCGAGGTGCCATATGTCGGAGACATGGGTTCGCTTTCGCACTCACCACATCTCCGACGGCAGCGACCCGCCCCTTGATGGTAAGAGCAGGTCTCCTCTCTCAAGATAGGGTGGATGGCGTGCTCACCCTACCACTCGGGGGATGCGCCGGTATATTAGCACATCCCCCAGGACCATTGGGACAATACCTTCCCACAGGTATCACCCCGGCCCCAGTGGGGAAGGAGGAGGGGCGGAACTGGGCACGCCTCTTCTTCTGCGTCTGACTCGTCTGCGGCGGATTGACGGTGCGAGAGTGGCACTCTCCCGCTCCCTTTCCGCCGCCTCCTTCTGCGACATGACGGCATCGCAGAAGACGAGCATTGCTTCCCACGATCTCTCACTGCTCACCATCCGCCGGACTACGGCGGGCAGCGAGAGATCGGTCCCCACTACCGCGGACAAGACACGACGCTCATCGGCATACGCTGGGCACTCCTCCAGCGTATGCTCCGCCGTGTCCTGGTCCGCTCCACAGGCATGGCACTCCTCCGTCGGCTCCCTGCGCGCGATATGACACAGATATCGCCCAAAGCACCCATGCCCGGACAGTATCTGTGTCATCCTGAAGGTCAGCGGCCTTCGCCGCCTGTCCATCCACTTCTTAAGAAGTGGACGGATAGCCTCGACGGTCCTCCGGCCGGCCGATGGCTCGGCCAGCCGCTGTTCCCACTCCCGCTGCAGGACCCGTCGAACGTGGGACTTCCGCAGCGCAACTTCCAGGCTGGAAGGCTCGGCACCCTGACGCCTCCGCTCCGCACGCCACTCGTAGACCGACGCACAGGCATTGGCCTCCAACTCCCAGGGCGGCGAGCCCGCCATCGCCCATGCCCCCTCCGTGAAGATAGTGCGGTATCCGCGTATAATGCGGATCGCCATGGCCCCATGTGGCCTGTTTAAACAGGCCACATTTTGCCTACTCAGGGCCCTGTTCCATATCGGGGCCCCGTATAAGGCCATGGACCTCACCACCCCAAGGTAAAGGCGGCATGTGCTCCCTCCTGGCCCTCCTATGTTTGGTAGCAGCCGGCTTAGAGCACCGGCAGCCGCCATAAGGCGGGGGGCCAACCTCTGGAAGTGCCTACGGAAGTTCCAGCGACTGTCTAAGTCAAGCCCCAAGTACCTCATATGGGGCTTGACGACCAATCTCTGGCCACTGACCATTATGTAGGCTCTCTCTGGTGGCGCTCGTCGGGGTCTGTGAAAGCAAAGTACCTCCGACTTCTCCAGCGCCATATGGAGCCCAAGGCGACGCGCACGACCGACGACGAGTGCCACACTTGCCGTGGCAAGACGGGCAGCCTGCCCTCGTGTGCTTGATAATTTTTGTTCTTTCGAATAATATTTATATTTAATATATTACAGTATGAAGCTATCCATTGGTTGGGCTCCCGACCTTCTGAGCTCATCTTAACGGATAACGACGTCAGAGTCATCATGTACCATAGAACTAACTACCAGAACTTACTCAAACATAATTGCACACAGGTAAATTGTAAAACATTTGAATATAACTTAAACGTGACATGACAACAATAATTAACACTTTGGAATAGACACAAACATTAATATAATAATACAGTGCAGTCTCATTTTCCTTTGGCGTAAACAGAAATCGAACAGAAATATTACATAAATAATATAAATCAATTTGCAATTGAAACTACATTATTGTTCATTCACAGAGCCATGTAACAGTGCATATCACACACCCGCTGACTTGTGATTGTCATACATACTGGTTCGCGAGGTCCTTCGCCGACTGTCCAGGGCACGTGTCCTGGCTGGAGACACCGAAATGTAAATCTGGCAAACTCGTGTCGGAGGCCTCAGTCGATGACATGATATGCGCACGACACGGCATCAACTGTTCTGCTGGCTGCAAGTGTTTCTCGAGAGAGAACCTAGAGACTACCATTGCTAATTGCACGGACTCCGCGCTAGAACATTTACCAGCCGTCCCTCGGCTGAGCCATCTTTACGCAGCCTTCAATCGTATCGATGATTTCAATAGCAGCGACATTCCGGAAACACTCATTGTAAGTTATCGTGATATTTCACATGTCATGTTCTACACTTATTTCAGTTCTCTAATCTTTTATTAATAAAGAACATATGTAAATAGATCTCAAGATGATGTAATGACAGTTTGCAGATCTGAAGTATAACAGCATTACCCACTTGTCTGCGGAGACGGCGAGCAAGCTGTTGTCGATGGGCGAGCGGCAGGTGCTGCTCGCTGGCAACTTGCTGTTGTGCGATTGCAACAACAAACCGTTTCTCAATGTTTTATACAAACATCAAAACCAGGTAAGAAAAAAAAAATCTTTGTACTTTAAATATATACATGCATCTTATAATATTCTAAATAATGGGTCGAAGAGAATAATCATGTTTGCCACTCATTAGCCAATAAACTAAATAATTTTTATCGGAGTTTGCTAAATTTGTTTATTATAACGTAATTCTTTGAGTTCAAAGCAGAATCTTAGAACTAAGATTAATAGTTGAGACAGAGATATCCACGCACGCACAAACTATCCATTTCCTGTATTTAGACAGGAAGTTTACAAGAGCCCTTTCTATAATATCATATCAATATATGTATACACACATGTTATTATATTTAATTATCTGCTTAGGTTTTAGATTACAATTTGACGACATGCCTCGATGAGACTCCACTGACGTCCATCGACATAGAAGATCTGTGCGCATTACCTCCACCCGCACTGCTGTTGTACAGCTTGGCTCCGGTAGTGATGCTACTGATAGCATCACTACTGGCTTTTGGCCTGTGTTACTACTACCGACACGAATTAAAGGTATACCTATACGCGCGCGGCTGCTGCATGTTCTGGGTGCACGAGGAGGAGCTGGACCGCGACAAGAAGTACGATGCGTTCGTTTCGTTCTCTCACGCGGACGAACAGTTCGTGCACGAGAGCTTGGCTGCGGAACTCGAGCGGGAGCCATGCGGTTTCAGACTGTGCATCCACACACGCGACTGGTTGCTCGGTGAGTGGATACCGACGCAGATCGCTGTCTCCGTGGAGCAGTCGCGGCGGACTATCATCGTATTGTCCCGCAACTTCCTCAGCTCAATATGGGGACGTTTGGAGTTTCGTACGGCTCACATTAACGCCATGCGAGAAGGTTGGGCGCGAGTTATTATCATTTTGCTAGAAGAAGTGAACGATCACGCAGAATTGGACGCGGAACTGAAAGCTTATCTCTCCTCGAATACATATGTGAAATGGGGTGATCCATACTTCTGGGATAAATTGAGATATGCTCTGCCGCACCGACGTGGTGAGAGGCGGGCACTTAGAGCCGGCGAGGAGGTGGCGCGGGACTTGCATCATATAATGGCACGCGAGGCGCTCGGGCCCGGGCAGTTCGCTGACGCCGCGCCACTCGAGCTCCGTTTGCCGGCACCACAAATGCTATGCATAGAAGCTCCAAATTAAACTTTTGCTTTTAGAGAACAAAATAATTGTATTTGAAATCAATGTTATTATTAATTAAAATTAATTAACTATTGAATTTTTTTTCTTTATATTTCAATAATTAACTTTGTGTATATAATTTAAAATACTAGGTACTTATCTTGACAGTGTTTAACTTCTATAGTACTCATACTATTGTTTATACTGTGGTTTAACAAAACTATGTCTAAGTTATTAAACATTATTTAATCAGCGTAATATTGTTTATTTGTAAAGTTTATATGCCAATGTCTGTATAAAGAGAGAAGAAATAAAATTTATTGGTATAAATACCTTTAATATTTAATAAGATACACCTTTCTTTTGTTTAGACAAAAACAGATTTAGAGACGCCTTTGTAGTGAGACTTATAACCATGTACAGAACAACTGTCCATCGCAAATTTAACTTTTACGTGGTAAGACGCTTAGGATTTTATATATATATAGGTTTATATGAACCCGAAACAAGAATTGCTGACTGGCTCTAACAAAGCAGATTGTTCGGATTTTTTTTTAGTAATTTAGACAAAAATAAAACAGAATCTATTTTTTTTGCAATATAGAATGGCAAACAAGCTGACATGCGTTGCCATTCCTGAGGACTCAGATGTTATTCCTCTGTGCCCTGTAAATTCACGCCCGATGTCACATAATATTTGTAATAATTTTAGCAAATGTACTTAGTAAATGTAACTTTAGCAAAGCACAGAATAAGGAAAACCTGCCTGCTACGGCCACGTAATGCCCACTTAATGTATTGTTCTCGAGTCGATATAGTATAGTATATTACAGCAAGTATCATCCTGAATTCTCGTCAGTGATTAAAAGAGACAAAATATTAGAAGCGATTAAAAAGTTCAATAAGAATAAAGCTCCTAATGATAAGTTAAATACATCTCATTTAAATTTGAAAGTACCTAAAAAAACAATATTTGTATCTGAAACTCTGACCCAAAAAACTCGAAGACTTTTTTATCTCTCTCGAGAATATGCTCGAAATAATGGCTATGCTTTTTGCTGGACCTCCAGAGGAGTTATATATCTTCGTAAAGCTGAAAATATGCCTCTATACAGAATTAACGACGAGAGTGATCTTCCTAAGCCGAAACAGATAATTTGACTAGATTTCTTGTTGTTTGTCGCATTTAATTTTATTCTGGTTTACTTTGATCTTACTTATTTTATTATATGTAGTAATTATTATAGTATTAACATATTAAGCAAATCTGCTGTTAAATTATCCACATTTACTTCTAGAAAAGTACATGCATTTACACAACAACTTACATCACATATATCTCATCATATTACATCTGTCTGTTTTAAAATGGTCTTATATTTGTTTGCCTTTTTGTCTAAAAACTTAAAAATGGCTCAGATTTTGAAGTCGGTGATATCATTACTTATCATTAAAAAAAAAAATGGTTCATTTATTTTTATTTTTAAAATTCAATATATTAAATAATATTGCTGATGATTTGGATCAGATTGAGGTATCTAAATCTATGGTATGTGACACGGAAAAGTGTATTGACTTTGTTCCTAAAGAAAAATGTTTAAAAATTTTAACTCAAAATGTTCGCAGTATCGGTAAGAACTTTGATGGCCTTGTGGTGCTATTGGCGCAAATTAACGTAGATGTTGACATTTTGATTTTAACTGAATGTTGGTTATCATTCTCCCCTGTAATTCCAACTCTTAAAGGATATAATCACTGTGCAAACAAAATCTATCACAATCAGAATGAGGGTGTCATCATCTATTGGAAAAATACTCTCAATATTAATATAGAAGAACCGACTTTTAAACACGGTAATGCTCTTGTAATGGAGTTTGGATCTGAGTATGCCATAATAGCTATTTATCGATCGCCTTCTTACTGCAATATTGAACAATTCCTTGAATCACTTAATTTAATTTTGTCGAAACTAAAAACATTCAATAACATTGCGGTAATGGGAGATGTTAATATAAATATAACAAATGATTGTGAGGATCATAGATCAGTTCAGTATTTGACTCTTTTGGCAACACATGGTTTATTTCCAGCACACCTTTTCGTAACACGTGATAAAAGTAATTCATGTTTAGATCATGTGATGCTAAAATCTAAGAGTCGAGCCTTAACTATTGTACTTCAATCAACATTAACGGACCATAAAGCAGTGTTACTATGCTTATCATTTAATCAGATTGTAAATGTCTCGATCCAATTCGTTCAAAATTAAATATGATAAGTTTTAGCAAAAATATAGAAAATCTTGACTTGGAGTCTATTTTTCAAATTACCGATCCAAATGATGCCATTAATTTTTTAATTTCTAATCTACAGTCATTGATTAATAAACACACGACTACGTATAAAGTTCCTAGGTCTAAACGAATCTTAAAACCTTGGATTACTCCTGGTTTACTAAAATGTATAAAGAATAAAGATCAACTACATAGAAAACATAAAAAGTTTCCAGATAATGAAACTATCCGTTTAACTTACCATCGATATCGTAATTTCTGTAATGATATTATAAAGAAGGTTAAAACTGAATATGAAAGACAAGAATTAAGTAAAGCTGGTAATGATAGTAAAAAATTATGGAAAACTTTAAAAAATATAACTCATAGTGCTAAAAATAAACAACCACCTCATGAGCTTATAAATTTAAATGATCCCCAGCTATCAGTTGATGAAATTAATGACTATTATGCAAATGTAGGCCAAAATCTTGCAGGAAGGATGCCCCAGACTGGACAAAATTATCTTAATATTCCTTATGTTTCTTCCGGTAATAATTATTTTAATTCTTTTGTTATGCTCAGTACTGACGAAAATGAAATCTCACAATTAATAATGAACCTAAAAAATGATTGTTCAGTTGGATGGGATAACATATCTAATGTAATTCTTAACAAATTTAAAAATAAATTAAGTCCATATTTAACTTACATATTTAATTTATGTCTTAGCCAGGGTGTTTTTCGGATGCACTAAAAATTTCCCTACTTTATCCAATTCACAAGAGTGGTGATAGAGACCGTGTAATAAATTATAGACCAATTTCAATTCTTCCGTCTCTATCTAAAATATTAGAACGTATTATTAATATTAGACTAATAAAATTTCTTGAGAAAAATAAAATTTTGTCAGATAATCAATTTGGATTTCGTTCAGGAAGGTCCACTGATGATGCAGTGGAAGAGATGTTAAATTTTATATCTAGTAGCCTAGATCAGGGTAAAAAATGCCTGGGGATCTTCTTGGACATTGCTAAGGCTTTTGACACGGTCTCTGTTACTACACTTTTACATAAACTGGAGAAAAGTGGAATAAGGGTACTCAGCTTGCACTATTTGAGAGTTATCTTTCAAATAGAACACAAATGGTTGCAATAGGCAATTATAGGAGTAAACCTCTTCCCATAACCTATGGTGTCCCTCAGGGCAGTATTCTTGGCCCTACTTTATTTTTAATTTATATAAATAATCTATGTAAACTGAAACCCCTCCATGGTAATATCATATGTTATGCCGATGATACGGCTCTCCTTTTCACTGCAGATACTTGGGAGGAGGTATTTCGTGCTGCAAATGAGGGAATTAATGAAGTCACACAATGGCTTACTAATAATACTCTATCTCTAAATACAGAAAAAACTAAATATCTTGCATTTTCCATCCGGGAGTCTACTCAACCGTCTGTTAATTTATGTATTACTGCCCATACTTGTTTACCATTACAGCTAAAAAACAATAGAACATGCTCATGTAAATCTTTGGAAAGAACACAGCTAATAAAATATTTAGGTGTATTTATTGATAATAATTTAACATTTAAACAGCATATAAATAAATTAACTTGTAGAATTAGGAAACTTATTTACATTTTCAAACGTCTGAGGCAAGTTGCAGATATGAAAATTCTAAAACTAACTTATACTACATTGTGTCAGTCCCTTTTGACCTACTGTATAGTTGCTTGGGGTGGTGCTCCTAAGACAGTTCTAATAAATCTTGAGATTGCACAGAGAGCTGTTTTAAAGGTTATTAATTTCTATGATTTTCAATATCCCACAAACTTGCTATACCAAAAATGTAATGTTCTTTCTGTCCGTAAATTATATATTCTTAATACTATAAGTAAACAACATTCTATATATCAGTTTGATGCAAATATTTCTGAGCATAAAAGAAGAGTTAATGATGTTCAAGCTTTAAAAAGTTATAATAAATTTCACACATCATTTATTCGGAAGTTTTTATTATTTTTGGGACCATATTTATATAAAAAGGCAAATAAGGAATTATCTATATATTCAAAAACTAAACATATATGCAAAAGAATTGTTAGTAATTGGCTATTAAGTAAGACATATGATGAAACTGAGGATTTGTTATTAGTAGTATGTTAGGTTATGACTGCCATTTTAAAATAACTCATCCATTCCATACATTCACAAATTACACAGTCAAGATTTCATTTACAAAATATTATTTTGGGCAAATTAAATTATTACCGTATTAGTACCTTAACTTGTATTGTTTCTTTATTTGTATAATTTTGTGTCATTGTGCCGTATAGGGAAGAGCACTGCTTATCCTAAAGTACAGGATTTACCTATTTAGGGAGCAGAGTTTTACCTATATTTAAAATGTAACATTTATTTTTGAAATAAATTATTATTATTATTATTATATTATTATTACCTACCTACAACAGGCCAGGCGAATGTTGTCTAACAAGTTTCGATACATTTTTATTTATTTATACTTTTGCACACATTAAAAAATGTCTACGGGGCGGACTTAATGTTTGATGGCATTCTCTAACAGTCAACCGCCACGCCAAACAGAGAAAGCAAATGGCGGTGCATAGATTTTAAAAAAAGAAGTAGTATATTAAATAAATATTATAAATATTAAAAAAAAAAAAAAAATATAAATAAACATACAAACACATATAATATACTTACATATATATATATATATATATATATATATATATATATATATATATATATATATATAACCTGTTTCTTTGCATTGGTATCGAAAGGTGGCGATTGCTAAACATTCCCCCACCGTGGTCACCGTGGACGGCCTTTGCTACAGCTTCCTGCGCTACACTAGCGGCGTATTGCAGGACGAGAGATGGTAAGGCTAATTCTGCTAATATTGTAAATATGGAAGTCGTTTAAGATGTTTAGACGTTTGTAACTCAATCACTGTGCCGTATTAACACCGCAGAATCTTTGCACAATGACTGTGTGGTCCCGGCATAGAACAGGCCACCTCTTCCGTTCCCGTGGGTGTCGTAAGAGGCGACTAATGGAGGGCGAGGGATGGGCAGCAGCGTTAGCTCTTAAAACATCCCTAAAGCCCAATTGCGGTTGCCGATCCGCCTGCCAAGCGTGGCAACTACTGGCAACAACAACAAATTGTTTTAAATTTTATGTATGTTAGCATCATATATTTATTTGAATCTTCGCCTGTGTAAATATACCGATAAATGTGAAGGAAAATCCTTTCATTTTCCGTTCCCTAAATATGTTCAAATGTTTATAAGAAAGAAATAACTAACACTGTGTTTACGTGTGGTCCCGGCATCTATGCCGGGCCACCGCTTCCTATCCCGTGGGTGCCCTGGGTACAGAAAACAGGCGACTAAAGCAACTTAATTGTTGAGGAATTGTCAGGAACGCGTTCCTTTTGAAATATCACCAAACCCTAACTGCGGTTACCAAGCCGACTGCCAAGCGTGGTAACTACTGGCAAAACATCCCTTACGGGGAAGCTCTGTGTCCAGCAGTGGCCAATTAACGGCTGATATAACTAAGTGATATAACTAACTGATATAATATTTATCCGACTACGCCAGTTTCTTAACGGAAGGTAGAGAGGACCGAGTACGCACCAAAGACTGACCCAGCGTTGGCAGATAATTTTTTCGCAATTTAGGTATTTTTTTTAATAATTTATCAGAAATGTTGAGCGAAGGCTTGACATATACATCATATAAGGTTATGCAGACTGCAGACGTGTTTGATAATTGTCTGGTCATGTTTTAGATCACATCGTCCAGACAGTGCTGTGTTCGTATCAAATTATATCTAAACGCCGACCGCCCGCGTTGTGTCAGCGTCACGCACTGCTCCAGTCACCTGCTGCATAGCTGCTATTAGTTCGATCCTCGCACCACTTGTGTACAAGCTAATAACATACCAGTTCATATTGCACGTGAGCATTCGTACCGGATTGTTTTCCTTGTTGGATACATTATCAATGCAGTGCATAAATGTTTCAATTATGTGCACAATAATCGTAGTAGTGAAGTTTTAAAATAACCAGGTAAAATGTAATCATTTCATGTTAGTTTCTGTATTTATTAGCTGTCGCAATGATTTCTACCGAATTAACGTTACAAACTTGACATTTGCTTTTATAAAAATGTTACTTTTAACATGTACTGGTGTAAATAATATTCCATATATCGTTGCAGTAAGGAGGCATCCATTAAATAGTAAGTAAATATAGTTTAGTTACACATTTTTAACTCACTATAAAACTCAATTGGATCGTAATTTTTCTTATTTATATGTTACACTGTAATTTCGCTAATTCTTAGGCGATTTTGTTTATTCTTTTTGATTATTGTTTTTTTTTTTGTTATAACTAAAGCCTGAGTTTTTCTTTGAATCCTGTTTGCAATGTGTCTCTGTTTCCACAATTTCGCATTTTCATCTCAAATAGGATTTAAATATTATATTAAATTAAATTATACATTTTAAATAAAAAAAAAAAAAAAAAAAAAAAAAAAAAAAAAAAAAAAAAAAACTGTGACATATATTTATTTTTATAATTATTACACTGTTGATATACCTTTAAGATACATCAACAGTTAACAGACATTAATTGACATAAAGGGCCTGCGTCTTGCATTTACTTATTTACACCAAACACAGATAAACACAACATTTCCTTAAGACGTCAAGTTCGCATTAATAAAATTAACACTGATCAAACTAAGTTCATTATGACTATTTTTACTAATCATTATTTTTTTTTAACACGGCTTTAATGTCTGGTTTTGTATTGTTTGTGCAGTAAAATTATAAATCACATTGTAGTTGAACCTACTCGTATTATAGACTACAGATGTACTACAGATGTTGCGTTTGCGACTTTAGTGTTGTGGGCGGTGATGGTTGCGTCGCTCGCGAACAATGCGCTGTGCACCCGGGAGCCGCGGCCGGGCATGGTGACCAGCGGACCTCCTCCCCCGCACTACCCGCAGTGCCGGCCGCCGCCTGCCGCCTGCACGCCGCTGTACGGGAACAACAACGATACCGATGCCGATACCTTCTACAAATATAATGTTAATGGTAACCACTTATACAATGTACAATATTCAGTATTCACGTCTATTTCTCTAGGATAGGATTTAATTTTTTGTGTTGTAATTATCATACTTATTACTATTTTGATGAGCATACTTTTTATTATTTATAGGGAACATCTTCACTATATCGTACAATAATATAAATAAGGAACTCGACCTTACATGCCCGCTGATATTGAGCCAAGAGAAGTTGGACGACTCGCTGCCGAGCTTCCGTCGCGTCGTCGTCATACCAGCCGTGTATATTGACAGCTGTGAGAGAGCTGATACTTCATATGTTGCACTGCTCGCAAGCCTGAACGTTACCGGTTACAGAAAACTGACCTTGCACATCTCTCAACGGCCGGTTTCACCTTTGAACTCCTTAAAATTTGTAGGCCTCAACTTAACCTACCTTTACATTAGGGGTTCCCTTAATGAGATAACATACCTCTCGGATGACTTCCTCGAGCCACTCAAAAATTTAACTAAATTACATTTGATAAGAAACCTGTCAGTGCCACCGCTACCTCCTTCAAACCGGCTAGAGACTGTGATTACTTTTGACGGAATATCTCGCGATGTGTGGGGTGGATGCGAGCAGTTGCTCGTTCTGAATACATCGTCATGGGGGTGGAACACGAGCACGGGCTCGCCGCCGCCGGGTTGGCTCTCTGATTGTCCAAAGCTTATAGAGCTACGGCTTCGAAGTCCAAAGTTAGGACCACGACCAGAGGAAGCATTAGCCAAAGCCCTGGTCGGTCTAAAAGCACTAGAGGTACTGGAAATATCCAGAAGCCACATAGAGAGTCTACCTTCTGATTTCTTTATTAACTCGACTAACTTGACTAGTCTCGATCTCTCTGTGAATCGACTGATATACTTGCCGAGGTTCGTATAAATGATAATACTATTTACTTAAAACCAAATATTTGACAAAACAATCGTATTTAGGTATACTTTAATAGATATCATTGCTGTTCAACTCAGTATGTCTTGCTAATACAATGGTACCAAAATTCAAGCTAGCTTACATCTTCTATCTTCTATATATATATAGAACTAAAGAACTAGTTTCGACCACAACTTTAACTATGTAGACTTGTTAACAATATTAGCGCAAAGCAGAACTATTACTGTGGTATTATCGAGGTAAAAATGCTATAACTTTGACTTATTGAAACATCTATATGATAATTGTTAATTTAATTTAGTGCCAAGTACTCTTGTACTCATGTACTCTTGTTACTTGCTACGACATACGGATGCACTTGGCAGCACGTTACTGCAACCTGCTGCGACGAAGCTAACAACGCTGCTGCTGTACAGCAACCTACAGCTGCCCGACCTCTGTGATTACGACCACCATGACGACGGCGACGACAGCGACATCCTAAGCGGTGAGACAACTGCACTGCGCTTATTATTCAACGCGCGCTAACTAAACGATATTCAGTCATCGTACGTAAACCTGCTCAACATCCGACTTCAAAAAAGAAACCTCCTCCTTTGTCAATTCGATTGTTATTTTTATGTTTGTTACCTCATAAATCCGTCATTCATAAAACGATTTGAATTCTTTTATATCTGAAAGGATATACATTGAGGCTGGCCCCATAAATTATTTTATAAAAATCGGTTCAGTTTTTAATTTAAAATAACTCGTTTTGCCACATTTAAACACGACATTTGAAACAAAATTTTAAATTATCACATTACTGTTGTGAAGGTACGAGTACCACCCACTAATTTCACTGCCACATTTCACTCTTCAACCTCTGTCTACTGCTGAACATAAGTTTTCTTCACATTTCCCCAAAAATTACATGTGTGTGCGAATACAAGAAGTGATACAATTAAATTGTATCACTTCTTGTATTCGCACACTTGTCAGGTACGTCGCCAGTATCTTTTGAGGACTTTCATCATATAATACTGACTCTTTTAAGAGATTAATGAATATTTAATGAACACTAGATGTGTTTGCCGCGACTTCGGTGCTGCGGCTACCAGTGCTGCAGCAGCTCTCGCTGTCGGCAACTAACGCCACCCGGATATGTCCGAGTTGGTCCCGCGACCTACCTGCACTCACTCGGCTCGAACTTACTGGCAACAGCATTCATAAACTACGGGTGATTAACTCAAGCATTGTGTTCATCGTCATAATTTTAAACATTATTTGTCTCTGCTGGGCATACGTACCAATTCAGTTCAACCACATACTGCCTCTTTCAAGAACATCATATTGTCTAAATGAAGTACTTGCACATCAGACATCAGACAACTTATAACAAAATGTACTAACTATTTTCAGTTTGAGGACATAAAATGGTTGGGTGCGCGTTATTCGGAGCTTCACTTGACTGGCAATAGATTACAGAGTATAGACTATTACATGGAAGACTATTTGCAAATAATACAAGGGCACTGTACCAAGGTAACCTTTCTAACAGAATTATTAAAAGCTACAAAATTGACAAACCGCGAGTTTCCATCTTATAGATTTTTTAATTTGTTTAAGTTTGGCTTGGCTGTGTATATCAGTCGACCACTAGCTTGTGACTGTCACTCGTACTGGTTCGCCCGGACCGTCGCCGAGTGCCCTGACCACCTGACATGGAGGAGACCACTGCGCTGCAGCAGTGGCGCGAGCGTAGCGGCCGTGCCGCCGGCGTCCATGGTGTGCCCGCGCTACCCAGACGAGTGCGCGGCCGGCTGCACGTGCTACTGGAGGGAGCGCCCCGACGCCACCATCGCCAACTGCTCGGACCTCGTCGGTGGCCGCCTGCCGCTCATTCCACACTTACACGAGCTGAATGCTGCAGCCAATCAAATTGAATCGCTTGAAAATTTTCCTGCCACTCTAATTGTAAATACCTATATAATCAATATGACAAATGTCAAATACGTACTATAATATACATCCTGCATCTTTTAAATAATTGTAATTTGTATGCAGTATGCAGATCTGCAATACAACAGGCTACAACTCATATCACCGGAAGCGGCTGCTACACTATTTTCTGTACCCCATCGACGCTTACTCCTAGCTGGCAACCCAATACTCTGTGACTGCGAAAACAAAGCATTAATCGATAAATTACAACTGCATCGGCAACAGGTGAGCCTCGTATATAAGACACTTACGCGTATTTCTACTATTTTATTTTTACATACTCAGTGTTATTATTTTACAGGTAGAGGATTACCATGAAATGAAGTGCGTAGATGGGAGAGTACTAAGCAGCGTCCTCATTGAGGATCTATGCGCGCTATCCAAAACATTAGTCCTGGTGTACAGCTTGTCTCCTTTAGCGGTGCTATTGATCTTGGCGTTGATCTCTTTTGGATATTTCTCCCGTCACCAACAGCTGATCAAGATATTCTTCTACGCTCATGGATGGTGCTTGTGTTTGATCAGCGAAGGCGACCTCGATCGCAACAAGAAGTATGACGCATTTGTATCGTACTCACACGTCGACGAACACTTCGTATTTGAGCACCTGGTGCCGCAATTAGAAGGCGAGCCGCACAGGTTCAAGCTGTGCATCGACACCCGAGATTGGGTTGTCGGTGAGTGGATACCGGTTCAGGTAGCGCTTTCCGTGGAGGAGTCACGTCGAACCATTATTTTACTGTCCTGCAACTTTTTAGATTCAGTGTGGGGTCGCCTCGAGTTTCGAACAGCACATAAGAGTGCGATGCGTGAGAACCGTTCACGTGTCATAATCGTGTTGCTCGAAGATGTTGGAAATCATCAAAACTTAGACAAGGAACTGAAGGCTTACCTTTCAACGAACACATACGTGAAATGGGGGGACCCTCATTTTTGGGAGAAGCTGCGAAACGCCCTGCCTCGGCGGAGTAACGAAGCGGAGGCACATCGCGCTGGTGAGGAAGTTGCATATGAATTGCAGCGCATGACAGAGCGGCGGCTTCCAGCGATAACCGCTCCCACTGCCTCAGTAGATTTCTAGTGCAAAATTATATCAATCAAATATTCGACAATACGGTATCATAACAGAAAAGTATAATCAATCCAATTATCAATCAGTATTATTGTTTGCTAGCCTTTTGCCCGCTTCTTCGTACGCGTGGATTTCAGTAATAGGAAAACCAATGAAATGGCCCCTAGATGGCGTATCAAGATAAAACATATAACAAATTTTAAGTTAAATCTTCCTGCACACAATTATAAAAACCACATCCGATTTGGTGCAGTAGTTTTTATGTGATGCCGGAACATAAATACAGACAGACAAAGATAGAAAAAACAGACAATAAGCCACTTGAGTTAACTGCGTATGTGGTCAAAGTTTCGAAGGTTATAGATATATCTAATATATTGGTTTTCAATGTCAGTCGCTCAAGCTTATCAGCAAGCTCATATGTGAGATCTTGGTAGGCAACATCAGCATAGTCTAAGAGAGGAAGAAGTTTAGTTCCTAAAGGAATGAAATTCTGCAGACACTGTAAGCAGTGTAGTGATGCATAGATTTTTTAACTTACTTCATTTATATGAGGCCCCATGAAGTGTCTGATCAATAACAATTTCCAAATTTTAAACAATCGTGGAATGTAAGTTTATTTTACCGGCATAAATAACGTTGGGAGCTGCTAAATCCCAAAGTTTAGCAATATATATATATATATATATATATATATATATATATATATATATATATATATATATATATATATATATATATATATATATATATATATATATATATATATATATATAAAATTGAGAAAAGTACAGGCGAAAGAAGTCCACCCTGAGGGACACCTGCATCAATGCCGCACCAGTCAGAACAACAATCATCAACACGTACCATTGGCGCCGGCCAGCAAGATATGATCGCAACCAGGCCAGAGCCAATGATGAGAAATTAAATTTGGAAAGAATACCGAGAAGTACAACAAAGTCCACAGTATTGTACACAGCACTGGTAAAATCAAGTAGCACTATCCCGATAATTTTTATCGGTGCAGTAACCGCGCCATGACCGGTACGGAAATCAGACTGATACTGGTTTAAGAGATCATTAAGATAAAAATATTTAGTAAGGCGTCGATGAACAAAATGTTTCCATATCCTCGTGATCCTCTAGTTACAATTTTGTTATATTAATAAGATAATGTTAAATAAAACTACTTGATTTTATTTTTATTCGTTTAATTTGTATAATCTAATATTGATTAAATCGAAATTAAGTTTACATATCATTGTATTAAATACACGGCGTAACAGAAAATTAAATGCATTGTTTATCATATGTAATAAATCACGGAATTTATCTATTCACGAATGAAACTTATGAATTTATTGTAAAAAAAGTATAATTTATTTGTTCCTAGTCTGTGTCCACTTACTATCATATAGATATTTTATTTAACATCGTATTAACTATTAGCTTTCCAATTGTCAATAGTTTCCACACTAAAATATTTAAACAATACGTCGCCAGTCGTGTGCCAATTTTGTAGATACGACACAATCAATTTGTTAGTTCTATTCTAAGTTTTTCAAGTTTGAAATCAGTTTTTTGTACAACGATATCTTAATAAACAATTTTATAATCGTGATTAATAATTAATCTACAACTTAGTAGTAAAGTATTTACAAACATATCTCTAATATTTATAACTCATTCTAATTGACACAATTTATAAAGAATCAACACATTATTTGTATTAGCTACGAGTATAAAGTATTTACAACATTTTGTATACTTTTAGATAGTTTGCTGTCTTTACCTACTCGTATGAGTATTGCGTTAGTTTACTACGCCCTGAGAGTTTCATTTGACTACGCATACATTAGTCGATTTTTGTTTTTTTTTTTACTTTAATTCTCGTAAGATGTATTTAAAATGTTTATAGAGTTTAAATATGATTTAGTTATTATAGAAAATTAATAATAATGTCATGGTCGGATTACTTTGAGTATCTATTTAAAAAATGTAGGCAGATTGAATCCCCTGTGCCTATTATTCTAATACAGTATGCTCTCTCGCTACAGGATCATCTAGTTTTGACCCCGCCTCCCACCTCGTCCTGATATGGGTCGTCGACATCTGATTCGGGTATACGTCTCACGTCTTCGCTCTTTAAGACTGGATACGAAGGTCTGGTGAGGACGCCGGCAGTGTTTGAAGTGCCGTGCACACGTATGAATCCATTTTCACCAAAACTAGTACCCCAGGAGTTCTTGAGCGTGAAGTATATCCCATTCAGTCCATTTGGACCATATCCCACAGCAGTTACAGCATGATTTTCAGCAGTCCTGGAACTAAAGGAAAAAATTATATATAGCAAATTTAGGTTGTTTGAAATTTTGATATTACAATTAAAGTTAATTGAACGTCATCAATGTATAAATGCTTATACGCAATGCTACTATAATGCAAATACGTTTTGCACATACTTGTAGATTAAAGTGCTTGACGCACGCGCCACACACGCGCCGCCTTGTGCAAAGGTCAACCTCAACATATCAGCCTTTAACTGTCCACTGCTGAACATAAGTCTCCTTCTTGGGGCGTTTTGCCAGTAGTTGCCACGCTTGGCAGGCGGATCGGCAACCGCAATTGGGCTTTAGGGGTGTTTTAAGAGCTGACGCTGCTGCCCATCCCTCTCCCTCCATTAGTCGCCTCTTACGACACCCACGGGAACGGAAGAGGTGGCCTGTTCTATGCCGGGACCACACAGTCATTGTGCAAAGATTCTGCGGTTTTAATACGGCACAGTGAATGAGTTACAAACGTCTAAACATCTTAAACGACTTCCATATTTATAATATTAGCAGAATTAGCCTTACCATCTCTCGTCCTGCAATACGCCGCTAGTGTAGCGCAGGAAGCTGTAGCAAAGGCCGTCCACGGTGACCACGGTGGGGGAATGTTTAGCAATCGCCACCTTTCGATACCAATGCAAAGAAACAGGTTGTTTATATAGGTAGCTGTATATTTTTTTAATTTATTCTCCTCTTTTACCCACTCACTAATAATTGTGCTATGTTAACTGCAAAAATCTATTTTAAATATTATTACAGCTTTATTATTAAATTTTTAATTGTGATAAATACAATAAATGTATGATAAAAGTTAATTAGCTAGTTAGTTGATAAAACAGGGAATTCATCCTCATACGCTTTAACCTAAATGGTCACGTACAGTGCGGTTCCAGAGAAATTTACTCCCACGAACGCTCAGGCTGTGGAATAAGCTCCCTGCCGAGGTTTTCATTAGAAACTACAGTGTGGGCTTCTTCATAAAGGGTATATTTAGATTTCTTACTTTAGGTTTAGGGCAACACGTACGTGACACCTCTAGGGGTGTTGCAGGTGTCCATAGGCTATAGTGATCGTTTACTATAAGACGGGCTGTATGCTTGTTTGCCAGCTGTGTGTATAAAAAAAAATACAAATGATTTTATAGGGGTTACTGGCACACTTGCCAACTCGTCTCTGAATACCTCGTAAAGTAACTTGCATGAAGAAAAACAGGTTATAAATTAAGTAATAATTTATTAGCTGACCTTCAGGGCAGCAATGTTGTTTCGAGTGACGTTCACGTGGCCACGGATGAAGGTGACCGGCGTCACGCGGTCGTCCTCACACGAGTCCACCTGATGGGAAAACACACAAATATTATGCGATTGTTGTGCCAAAGTACATGTCAGTTTGTCAGCCGTAGACTTTTTGCGGAACACTTAAATCTTACACTACATAATTTGAGACAGTGTACGCCATCTGTTCCACCATGTCTATTAAAAATAATATACATAGATCATGCCGATGCTCAAAATCTGAGAAAGTGACAAAGGTAAAGTTTACAAGGTTACCGAAACAATTTTCTTTTCGTTGTGGTTCAGGCCTATTTGGGGAAATAACTTGTTCAGCAGTGGATAATTATTAATAGGTGAGATGATGACAATAATGATAATAGTTTTATACTCTATACCTTAGGTTCATATTTTCTATATTCGCCTAGCGAGGGTAGACCACGGTCTCTCACGTAGTCGTAGGCGCGACTGGGCCACGTGCCGCCGCAGCCATTGGCTCCGGTCTTGTGTCCACAGTCTACTAATGCCTTCTCACTCAGTGGCACCAACTTGCCGGATTGAACCTTGAGAGCGCCCTCTATTGCCGCGGTTACGGCAAATGCCCAGCATGCTTTGCAAGCATTTTGATCTGCGGAGATTATATAATTAGACAACCCTTCTCATTCTCCGATTAAATCGAGGTTCTCCACTTTTTTCATGGTATAGCTAATTTAAAATTAACAAGAGTATTACAGTTCGTACTCCAGTGGCTACCAGTTACTGAGCCACAGCTCGTGCTTTTATTGTGGTTTACTCGATCATAATTTTGTGGGTCCTTTAAAGAATGAAATGACGATCAGACCACTGCCAATAACACTGTCAAGTTTTTTTCTGTTTTACACTTTAAAATATAAATGGCTAATCGTGTAGTAAAACAATATACTTACAACGCACGTGTGTGACGGCATCCTGTGACCGCCAATCGAACCTATCAATCAATTTGTCGGCTACGTCACGTAACTGATTGCGCAGATAAGGGAATGGCTCAGAAGGCCGCAGGTCCTTGCTCACTACCACGCCCGTGAGATACTCCACCTCTGACAGGAGCCGATCCGCCAGAAAGTTCAAGCCCATCTTGGCAGTGCCGGCCTGGCGGTTAGCGGACTCGACGAACCGTGTTGTTTGCATCAGCAAGTTCTTGCGCACCGCTTCTTCTCCGCTGTCTATGAATTTCCGTGCAAATTTTGATGCATAGCTAAACACAAAAATATTGAAGTCACACAATGGCTTCTCTGTATATTTTCAAGTAACTTCCAAAAATAAGGATATTCTGAATTTGATTGTATTTTATTATGTTTGTTACCTCATAACTACTACATTAAAATATACAATTTATTTAATTTATATTTTTATTTAAGAGAATATACTTTCAGATTGATCCCATAGAAATTTTATCAAAATTCGTTTAATAATTTAGTTTTTAAATCAAAATAAACGGTTTGGCCATGAATGAAGACGGTGTTTTTGATGCCAGTGTGGAACAACATCTTAAATTGTATAATGAAGACATTGTAGAATGAATTGAAGACCATTCAAATTATAAAAGGTAATCAGGTACCTTAGAATGCCCTCATTGTGACGTTCATCGCCCTCTGGCAACGTGTACTCTCTCATCGGGTCCACCTTCGCCATATCTTCCGTCTCCTCAACTTGGTCGCATTCGAGATCTATTAGATAGATATTTATTTCTATTATTTCCTTTACTTATGCATAAAAAAATTGCTCTCCCTTAAGGAGAATTTTGTTAGTATCAGGAATTAGCAACGCCCATTGTTAGCAATATATCCTGTAAATCAGTTAAACAACCTTCGATGAGCCAATTTACTTGATTTTATCTTCGCGTATCATCCGTCACTGATACCCCGCGTGCGAAAGCAAATAGTAGATAGCTAAATAATTTATTTACATTACTTACAGCACACAAATTACAATACAAACATATACATAGTACACAAGAAAAGAGATAAAAAAATGAAAATAAAAATGCAACAAAAAAAACTGATGTGCATACCATTCTATTTTGATATACGCCACATATCATTGCCTTATTACTCAAATAATCTATACTTATAATAAATCTGTAGAGAGGTCAATTCTGTACATGAAATATATTTCTAAAATAACTATCAGCGGGTGATTAGTGATCGATACTGATGCCAAAAATGTAATCAGTAAAATTTTTGTCTGTCTGTCTGTATGTTCGTTATAGAAACAAAAACTGTTCGATGGATTTTAACGAAACTTGGTACAATTATTCTTCATACTCCTGGGCAGGTTATAGTTTACTTTACTACGATCAATAGGAGCAGATCAGTAAAGGGAAATGTTAAAAATGTCCACCCGTGCGACGCCGGGAGGGGCTGCTAGTTTATAATAAATATCAATTCATTCGATTATTTATTCCTTAAAAAATATCATCAGTCTATACATACCAACGCATGCATGATCTGTGTTTAATGTTTAGTATGTTTAATACCCATATCAATACGCAGATCTTGTAGCTGGGGCGTGGCCTGCTCCACTCGCGTGTACTGGTGCTCGTAGCTGTCGCTGTTGGGGCCCAGCGTTGAGCTGTCCACGTTGACGGCATATCTGCAGGATACAGAGGTTGCGCTCAATCGTTCATTGCGCATACGAGTACATTTCTCTCGTACTGTAGCGCATGCTCACCTGAGTGGTATGTTGTAGCCGTCCTTGTCGCGCGTCACGTGCATTTCGTGTCGATAGGTGAGAGCCTCGTCCCGAGCGCCTCCCATCTCGCCCGGCCCGCCCGACACATTGTACGCCCATTTTTCTGCTTTTTGTCCATCTTCCATATCAACGTACCCTGCGAATTGTAAAAAGTAGAACTAAGGTTTCATCACAAACATTATCAAATGGGACTCGATATTAAATTATGTATAAAAGATTTTTCAAAGCTATTTAATATGCTATGCTCACCAGCGAAGGAAAATGGTTTCGGATCGGGAAGCACAGGAGGCGCTCGATCCGTTTGGCCGGTCGTCGATCTCATCATTACACATCTCCTCATTTCCTTCTCCCCTGTGCGGTCTAGTGATTTCTGAAGAGAAACAGTAAATCACATTGAGACATTATACTTGTCTGCAAAATATCACATAAAATTAATTTTATTACAAGATGAATCATCATATAGAAACGAGATGTTAACTACAAAGTTTACATTGAATACTTCGGGTGGATAGCGTACTAATAGGGTAAATACCACACAAAATTTTCTTCTTGCATTATTCCTTCGTCTAAATTTACTTGAATTTAAAGTGTAGGTCTTATTCTGTGTTTCTTGTTCTATTTGTTTAATTTTAGAGTGGATTCAAAAGAAAGTATAAAACTAAGAAGGAATAACCATCGCCTTACGTGCTCTGTGTAAGGATCGTTTTTAAACAAAAGTGGTTGGCACAAAATAGCTGGTAGTTCTGATGAGTAATATACAGGATCGTACAAAGTGTCGTGCCGTAAAAAGTAAAAATATTTTAAAAGAGTCCTATTCACCTACCTAGCAGCTAATTATTCCAATGATATGAAGAAAAATAATGTCTTATAGTTCTTAGGTCTATCACGAGGTTAGAAACAATATTTAAAAGGATATTATTTGTAATATGTAGAATCAAAAGAGTAAGTGGCGATTTGGTGACCGACCATGACTCGGAGCGTGGTGCCGTCCGGTACTTGCGCTCGGTACGAAGAGGACGTGCCGCCGTGCATGTCCACGCGGTTCATGCCGCTGTCCGCATCATACCTACACAACGAACCGTTGATTAGAAACTAACAAATGACACGCAGGCATTAAAAAATTTTTTTTTGTTTACAACACAGGGGGCAAACGAGCATGCGGCTCACCTGATGGTAAGTGACTACCGCCGCCCATGATCACCCACAACACCAACGGCACTGCAGGTGTGCTGCCGGCCTTTTAAAAAGGAATATGCTCTTTTTTTGAAGGTTATGTTGTCGTATCGATTCTGAAATACTGCTGCTGGAAGTTGATTTCAAAGAGTGGTTGTGCGTGGGAGGAAGTGTCTTGAAAAACGCACGGTGGAGGACCGCCACTCGTCCAGATGGTTGGGATGAAATTTTAGTTTATGGCGGCTTGTACGATGATGAAAATCAGCAGCAGGTATCAATCCGAACAATTCTTCAGAGCACTCCCCATGATAAATTCGGTAGAAGATGCATTAAAAAAATATTCAAGTATATTCAATTATAAACACTTTTGAATAGTAATTTTTATGAATGTACCGTCTAGTTCCAAATGAAATTTCAGCTGAAAAGAACGGTCAAATCACTCCGCTGTAAAATTGTACAATTTAGTTCACATATATGTCTGGTGGTAGAGTTTAGCCGAAATTTTATTATACTAATCTGTATAGGTAACACTATCTTATCCATTTGTGCTGTGAAGCAGCAGACCACGCGTTGTCTTTCTTTGAAGGTAGACATATCTATTATAAATTTTGGTGCAAAAGGATGAAAACTCGAAATAAAACACTATACCAGGCCATGTAGCCATCATGGCTGAACTGTATGTTCCATGAAAAGACCGATGTCCACCAATGGTACGTTAATTGATTATTAAGATAAAATACAAAAATATAATTACAATGCCGTATAGGGTTCCGTGTAATCAGCTTTCGGAACAGTGAGATGGCCCTTCATCATCATCGAGCGGTCGAAAGAGAGCTTCGGTGGCTCGCCCTGACCCAAAATCCGTCTACCTAAGTCTAAGAGACCGCGGGTAACGACATTTTTTGGCGAGTGAGGCAGCACCAGCGGGGGGAGTTCAGGGGATCGCGGCTGTTGAGCCCTGAATGCTTCGATCAGCTGTTGTGATGACACTGTAAACAACATAGGATAAGATATTTCATCATATAAAATTATTAAAAAAAATCATTTAAAAATTTAACATGTAGTGCCGTTACTGTCACGTCCGTGATTAAAACATTGTTTTATTTTCTTTTTTAACAACTTAGAATGTCAAACAAGCTGACGGCCCACCAGATGGAAAGCGGTAACCGTCGTCTATAGATATGAGCAGTACAATGAACATAACAGAGTATACTGTTTCGCCCATGATACTCCCTATGCATTGCCATTTCTGAGGAGTAATGTGTTGTGCCTCTGTACCCTGTAAATTCACTGCTACATCCCACCCCGAAACACAGCCATGCAAACACAACTGCTTCACAGTAGAGACACGAATAGGAGAGAGGTACCCAAATGGACGATTTTTGTACAAAGTCTCCAGAGTGTTTACCAGAGGGATCTGGTAAATGCTTATTATTGTGTCTATGACAAATAACACATACTATTAATTCCACATGTCATAACTCCGTTTCATCCTCACATCATGACGTCGTAAGTAGTGGTTAAAGTATAGTAACATATAATACAATAGTAAGAGATAACAAACTCGAAACAAAACTACCAATATCAAGGCAAATAATAATATGCGCAAACTACGCTGATCGTTTATTGTTTATGTATTTTTTCCATTTACTAACCAAGAGAGACTGTCTGTGAAGAAGGCTCTCTATCACTGGGTAGGTAGTTATTGACAGGACGGGCAGGCTCGGACACTCGATTCGGGAAGACGATGCCGAACGGCACGGGCGGTGGCGCTACCTGGTTGTCCACCACGACCGGCTGGAGAGCTGGTTGCTCGTGTTTCAGTGGCTGAGATATGGGTCGCTCGTAGTTAGCCGGACATTCTGGAAAGGCATCGCATTGTGGAACTGCATTAATTATGAATTGAATTAATAATATTACGTAGCGCGTATGTAGATCGTTGGATAGTTGGATAGGACGATGATGTTGAAAGGATACGTGAAAAGAATTTCGAAAAAAAACAACGAAGCAAATACATAATGTGGAAGTGGAGGGACACAAGTACTTGGAAAGTACTTTATTTTCTTTTTTTGTCGGAAAAATCTGTTATAAATGACAATCTGCTCAAGCGAGATGTCAGTCAGTGTCAAAGCTACAGCACCGAATGAGCAGCAGTCTAAGGTCCAGTTAATCGAGTTTAAAAATTGTTTCACCTATAGAAGACTACCTTATCAGTGACTAACATAAGCTATATGTTATATAAAAAAATTACGGCTGCCTACGAAAATTATAACAACATAACTCAAGGTATCAAAAATTTGTCTATTGACTACCGTCAATATATGTAAAATAGTAATTTATCTTTCTATGTCTCTACCCATACGAAGCCAGGGTGGATGGCTAGTGTATAATAAACTTATGATCGAACAAATGGTTTATGTTTCTTAGTATTCCAATTTGATAAGAAACATTTTTTTTTTATTCTATTGTGTGCATTAGATATAACATTAAACAGTGTCAGTGGTGTCCTGTCCGTCGCCTGCGCATGCTCTGCTCACAGTCTTCCTGTTGAAGCAGCTGACAACATTGTAATCGTTTACACTGAGCAACTACTAGTTACTTTAAGCCAATATTTAGTTAAACGCGAACTGTCGATACTACATTTTTCTAAAATAAATATAATTGAACGGTTAATTCGCTGCCAGCAGAGCTCTATATTGTATATTCTGATCTACAGTTTTTAGCTCAATAAGTTTTGCGTTTGTCTCTGTTCGTAATTTATATCTCTAATATCTGTATGTTATCAAAAATATTGATGTCATTCATTTTTTTTTAATTTACTATGTAAACTATGTATATAAGAAGTCAGTATTAAATGCCACTAAAATGGCAACCTTAATTATGAACTTTCAACCTACTTCAAAAAAGTTGGAGGTTCTTAATCAGGTGGTATTTTTTGTTTGTTACCTCACAACTTATTTAGTTATAAACCGATTTGAAAAACTTTTTTTTATTAAAGGGTACACTTTCAAATTTTTCCTATAGAATTATTATCAACATCGATTCAGTATTTTTATTTTTTAATGAAAATAACTGGTTTTGTAACAATTTAAATCGTTTTTTTAGAACACAATTTTGAAATATTTATAAATATGGAGCTATAATTAAGGGATTTTAAGCGAAGATCGTACGATAGATAAATGACTTCAATAAGTGGTTCTATTTAGAAAGTATATGAATAATTTTGTCTTCAATTATATCATAGTACATTAATTACATGGCGCAATGCAATGTAACCATCTCACATGGCATGCCGAGCAACACTTAATACGATTAAAAATGATTTACATGTATACTTAACTTACAAACGTTATGCAATGTGTATACTCACGCTGCACCGGCACGGGTATCGGCAGCACGAGCACAGGCAACGTTTCCGGCGCTCTACCGTTGCCGCCACCTGGAACACCAACAATCTTATTTATATATTTAACTACTCTAGTACGCCCTCTGGTGGGGAAGAGATTCTTGATAATAGAGGGTTAAGGCCCAATAATTAGCATTATACACAACCAGGTCGACCTCCACGTTGTGCCGTTGGAAACCATCGCGATAAATTTCAGATCTATTCACCGTCAATAATAGCCTAATAAATCTATGAATTTTTACAAATGGTGAGTTCTTGATCATAGGTTCTGACTTACAATAGAATAAAGTGAATACATATACTGACCGACCGGCAAGTCGACCGTCACCGGACTCTGTGGAAACTGTCCGGCCATTCCGGACATCGCCGACGTCTCACCAGTCCGCATGTATTCTGGAAATGAAAAAGTGGAATTTACAAGTTTCACATTTTGTATGATTACAAATTATAATGATAGAATAATAGAAATAGATTACCAATTAGGCAACAATTAATGTCAAAGTCACGCTTTAGGTGACTCAACAACTGGGTTCATTACACACCTACTAATCTAGATAAAAATTTACTAATTTCTCTTTTTAGTGAAAAAATCACAAAAAGTGTTCCCAGCACAACACAGATAGACATTTATTTATTAATTAAATGTTTTAAACAATAAGAATAAATAACATGACTAGTGTAATTTGCGCGAAAATGTATGCCAATCTTATAGAAATGTAATCTACATTTATTCATCTCCTGGTATTATTTTGGTCGCGCTTGTAACGCATCCTTTTGTACTATTACTTTTCAATATGAGTATATGTTATAATAATAGTAGGATTTATTACTTATTTTCATTACCTTGAATAATTTTGGACCAACGGTTATCGACAACGAGGGCACTGCGTGCAGCAAGTCCGGCGCCGGATGGCAGCGAGAACGGTGACGAGGCCGCCCTGCCGATTGATGCGCGGGATTGCCTGCCGATACCGGTCTTGCGACTGTCGTGGCTCGCGTGGCTAGCATGGCTCGCGTGCCACTGCCTGCGGGCGTGGGCTAACGTGGCGTCCGGCTGCGCTGTGCCCGCCTGTGCTCCCTCAATCGCGGCAGGACCCGCTTGTTGTCCGGTGAACGACTGCAGTTTACGTATTTCAGCGCTCGTTGCAACTGTAACGCAATAGTTAGGTACTGTATTCAATGCAATACTACGATTGAATGTGAAATAATAAAGTCTCTTGCAAGTTCTTCTCAACACATCACAACATTTCGAACATTACATGGCATCATACAACATTGACCATTTGGAACGACATGTAATTAAGTTTGTTGAATGATTATTTCTATTTCTAAAGATATCGTCAAATCTCGTTTAAAAGTATGAGAAAGCTTGATCAGTTTTATAGACTCCAGCTCAATAAATACCAGCATCAGACAAAGTAAAACATCTAAAATATGTTACGATTCTAAGGATTTTAACAAAAAGAACGAAGTTTATGCTTGACTGCTAAGCGTTCCAGCCTAGATGGCGAAAGAATTAGGGATAAAACCAGAGTAGTGAACAGGAACATGGAACAGGTGATTTCTAAAAGATCGAGACAGCGCTAAATAACACATTTTTCATCATCATTTCAGCCATTATCTGTTTATTGCTGGAAATAGGCCTCCCCCATAAACCATAAGGAACGGTCCTGAGCCATCTTTATCCACTGACTCTCTGCAATTTATTTGAGGTCGTCATTCCATCTAGTGGGGTTTCGTCCTACACTGCGTTTTCCCGTACGGGATTGCCACTCAAGAACCTTTCTTCCCCATCGGTTGACGGTTCTTCGAGCTATGTGACCAGCCCATTGCTATAAATAACACATTACGTAAGTATAGTGTAATCACAATCATTCCTTATAAGTAGGTACATCATATGTATTTGTCGCACTTCATTATCATTTTTCATTGGTACTTAAATATACGACACGCGAATCTCATCCACCGTCCAATTGTTTGATGACCCACTGACCTTTACTATACGCCATACACGAAAGTTGGACATCTTATATAACAAAGTTTCTATGAAGTCCGACAAGTATAAATGTACTTGTAATAAATGATCGTGATTACATTACACTAATTGGTTGTTAGATCAGTTCTCCGTGTGCTTATTTGGTAGATTTTTTAGCAACTTCCAAAACAAAATTTTCTAGAAAGAAATAAAACTATTTATTTGGTGCATATCAGTAACAATTACAACTAAAACATAAGCAATTATAGACTTAAAGGAAAAGGAAATACAAAAATAAACTTATAGCTAATTATAAATTATGCGACCAAAATGGTCACCACTCAGCTAAGTGTTTAGAGGCATTCATACGTAATGACTAAACGCTGATTTTCCGTGGAACCAATGGGAGTGATAGATGGAGCTACCAACTAGATATTACTATATTATTATAGTTGTATATAACTATTATTTTTTTTTATGCAATTGAGAATGGCAAACAAGCTGAAGGTCCACCAGATGGAGAGTGGTAACCGTCGCCTATAAACATGAGCAGTACCATGAACATAACGAAGTATACTGTTTCGCCCATGATACCCCCCATGCGTTGCCATTACTGAGGACTCAGGTATTATTCCTCTGTACCCTGTAAATTCACTACCATATCTCACCCTTCAAACTAAAACACAGCCATGCAAACACAACTGCTTTACAGTAGAAACACGAATGGAACAGAGGTGGTCAAGCAAACGACTTTTGTGCAAAATCTCCCTCTGGCAATTAATATAACAATAACAGATATGCAATATTTTTGTGTCATGAGGTATATAGTTTAATATGGTTCTATGTAAGACTACCAGCTACATGTACCAATGTCGTTTGTTGTTCCTTATCGGCTAAGCATGTATTCAGGAAAAAGATGGTAGCAAGGAAATAAATGCAAATAAATTATTTACGCCGCGTCGATAGTTAACTCAACAAACATTATTTGTGAATCCTATATTAATTGTCTAATGATTGAAGTCTCTATTATTCTTTGCAATGCAAAACATTGTCTGTTAGGAAACAAAATTTGTATACAGGCAATTTCGCGCGTGCTAAATTAAAATATTTTGAAAAATATATACGAAACATTTCACCGTTCATGGGGCCACCATTACTTCTATGTAACTACAGTTACTTGCAATACTTGTTTACATGCTTTTACTCGTAACTACTGTGTAGACTTAGGAAGTAAGTTAACTACTCCAAGATGCGTATCAAGTTTAAATCTCAACCAGATTTTAACATACCGGTAATAAGAAACACAACTGTGAAAATCGTATTCAATTTTGTGTAGTATTTTTGAGTGACACATTTTTTTTAGATTTTATTACTCTTATAAAGTAGTTTTTTATACTGTGCTTTTATCAGGACCCTTCATATCAATATTTTTTTTAATACCTCCTGTATACAAAGATTGTCTAGTTACAATTCTATTATACGAGTATTAGTACAACAACAACAAGTCTTCTCATTGCCCGACAGATGATGTGTGGGCGGGCGAGGTAGGGGTCTCGGGGTGTACCCCACAACCCCGGCTTCAACTCCGGAGGCAACAACCTCCGGGTCACTGGATTTGTAGCCGACATACACTGATGGTCTGTGTATGTCGGCGTGGTTTGAGTATTAGTAAGTAAGGCAATTTAAAAACTATTACCACCAGATAGCGCCACCCTCACCCGAGTAATAACAGTAGCATATTAACATATTAGTAAGATGCGGACCCGTAGTCAAACTAACCTGTAGTATTATGCTGGCAGGTGAGTGTGCGAGCCCTACGCCATAGTGAACAATGTATTGTTAACAATTGCATAACGTTCTAAATCCCAATTAATACTTTTTCCTCGTAGAATACTTGCCAGTCACGTGTAATAATTTGTAATACGCTACATTGACATTTATGACACCACTACAGGTAAAGATTTTTAACCTTTTGAGTGTTGGAAACATTTGATACGAATGGCGAGTGAGGGACACAATTGGGCACGTGTACCGCGACCGGCTGTATATTAAATGATTTTGTAACACTGAATTATGATGTTTACTAAAACTCTGTTAGTTTGTACGTCTTGTATGTCATAATATTTACATTAAATGCGCCATCAAATATAAACAAAGTCACTCAACAGATTTGTTCATATTCAAAGTCAAATTTGTTTACAAGAGCATTGAACTATTACATAAATCATTAGCATCTTTTATGTTCTATTATTATTGTTTATACCCTTCAAAATTCACATCTCATCTTCATCTTAAGGAAGGGAGGTAGCAAACCAACCGCCGGCACAGTCAGCCTGGGTTCAGAGCTACAAGGAAAGAAACTGGCGTATAATGCGGGCAGTATCCAAGTGCACCGCTTTCTGCATCTTTCCTAGAAGTGAGCTGCCTTGGAATTCTCGTCATCTGAGGTAACTGTCCACCGCTTAACACAGACCTTTTTTGCCAGTAGTTGCCACACTTGGCAGGGTTGGCAACCGCAGTTAGTTTTTAGTGATGTTTTATGAAGGACACTGCTGCCCATTCCTTGACCATTAAGTTCCCTTAGTTGCCATTCTATGCCGGGACCACACGGCGTTATTATGTTCTACAAGTAAAACTTTAACGTTTTTCTTGTAAAGAAATATGCATCGACAAATTATGAAAAATATAGAGCTTCTTTTACTAACTTTAAGGAATTCGCTATTTTGTTAGTTAGATCTGCGACTACATTTCACAAAGAGGTAACAAGGGTCCAATTTAAGTATATACATTTAAATTAATAGACACTGCCATATTACCAGTGGTCATACATTTTGAAGAGTTTTCAGAGTAGCAAGTCGCCTAAGATGTATGAACCTTGAAAGTGTTTACTAACGATGCCCTACTCGAACAATGTTCAACGCGCAGCCACATGCATGTGTGGTGGTCGTGTTACTCAACTGAAGACGCTTAAGGTGAATGTGATCATTAGCCGCTCTGTCTTATGACATAACATTAGTTAGAGGTCAATACTACAATATAAGTGTTTCAATGTGCATCGAAATACACTTATATTTCAATTAAATAATAAAAAAAATTAAATTGAGTATCGAATCCAATCGCTTTTACAGAGTATCTGTACTGTAGGTATCCCTACGATCAAAAAATTATAATAGAATACTAAAATTTATAAAAGATTCACCAACTAGTGTATTTAAGTGTAATTTAAATAAATATATATATATATATATATATATATATATATATATATATATATATATATATATATATATATATAAAAACATTATTACAATGTATGTGAATTCTTTAATGATAAAATTTGACAAAACGAATATTTATTTATATTTATTAACATCATTGTGACATCGTTCTTTTATTCTCGCCTGACAATTATTATTATTATATATTTAAATGTATTTAAAGTCAGAATGTGGTGATGAGTAATTGTATGAAATTGACTTGATGTATAAATTTGAATTATCTGTGTAACTACTACTTTTGTATGCCGTACAGACTAAACATGTCGAACGAGATTGTATTGTTAACCATCTGCGTGTATTTATACGCATGTTTTACAAATAAATAATTTTGAGTCATGTACTATTGTATTAGGACAGACATTACGTGAAATAGTAAATCATAGGAAATAGTGTGACAGAGATTACAAAGATATTTATTGATTTATCAATTGACATGACTATCCGTAACATATACGAGTAGGTATGTACACAACTATGTACACAATACAGTGTTATTAGTAAGTATTTTGAACATACTTAAAATATTTCCAAGTGGTACTCGACTTGTTACATGGCAACCGTACAAAAGTAACTTTTTGTTATCTCACGTAACACCGACGAGCATGTCTACGCACGTTGGCCACCGGGATTCACCACTAGCAATAAAAAAGTTGTAATAATACAATAAGAAAAAATTAAAACGGATTTATTTTTTCATTCTATTTTATAGTTACTTATAAATGATTTTTCTCAAATAAAATAACCGATTTCACTATATATTTATTGAAAGGAACACCAACAGCATATTGGATTATAACACATATAACAAAAATCAAACAAAAAAAAATCTAGGTGTGTTCTATTTGACTTCTAACTTCCCCCTGACTCGGTTTTTAGCGTTTTTTTTTTCTATGTACAGACATTCGACCTGTACAGTTGTATTATATGTATAGATACATTATTAAAGGAAAGTTTAATCAAAATATTTATCACATTACAAAACGATGTGTAAATGTGTAGTTTTATTACGATGAGGCAACTGGAGTTGTAATGCGATTAGTACAAAATCATTGCTCTTCCTTAATTTATGTAATGCCTATTGTTTTATTACGCTTTTAGATATTTATTTCCCATAACAGTCGCCCGCCGGCACTGACATGGGAAACACATTATACAATACGGCTAATCTTACGCATAGCGCGACAATATTTTTTATATGATATGAAAATTTATAGGATAGACTAGCTATATCCTGCAGCTTCACTCGCATGGAGCAATATATAAAGTATACGCAAGTTAGGACATAACCTATCCATGTATCAAATTTAATTACAAATGCGTTCGATAGTTTTTGCGTAAAAGAATAACAAATACCCATTCTACCATCGTTACAAACTTTCGTATTTATAATATTAATAGAATTAATAGGAAATAAACTGAAGGCACACACAATGGAAAGAGTAGTCCTTACTTACAGATAGTACGTTCATTTCACCAAACCTCATCTATCACCGGCTTATTGTCGAATGGAGGTATTTGGGATACATCTTCATAAGTAAAAACACTTCTACCATTTCCCATAGATTTCATTTAAAACTTATGGCAGAGAACAAGTGTTCTTACATATAATGACGCTGCATCTATGACTTTGGGGGGACTCTGGCATCAAGTGTCTCTAGACCGTTTTCGTCACACACAAAACCTGTAACGTGACTTACCGGACGATTGCTTTACGTGTCCTCCGAAGCAAGTGATAATCAATTTTAAAATCACGCCTTAGACCGCATTGTTTTAAGCAAACACAAAGATAATTTGGTATCAACCAAAAAGAGGATTTTTACACCCAAGCCAACCGTAGGCCGCACTATGCCGGCTCGCTAAATGCTTTTTGATGCTACGTTTTCATTTCAACAGTTAACTGTCCACAGCCTTCCCCATAAGGGATAAGTTTAGCCAGTAGTCGCCACGCTTGGCAGGCGGGTTTCAAATCGCAGTTGGACTTTTAGATGTTTTAAGAGGGACGCTGCTGCTCATCCCTCTACCATTAAATTCCTTTAGTCGCCTCTTACGACACCTACAGAAAAAAATAGGGGGTGGGGGCTAATCTATGCCGGGACCACACGGACATGATCACGAACACGGTCATGCTATGTTTGAAGGATCCGATTAATCCGAAGACTTGAGCTGGGGTTCAAACATAGGATTCTAGGCCACTGTCGATCGGTCACGATCCGAAACCGTCACCATCCTGAAGGTTAAACTACTTTAGTTATTACAATATTTTTATAACGAGGCAAACGAGCTGACATACACCGACAGTAAGTAGTTACTCGCCGACGGACGCTTGCGACATCACTGGAGATTCCTCCACTGGCCATTGCCGACCTTTTAAATTCTAATGAACCGCCAATTCATGTTCGATATTATTATTAATCTCTAAAAGATCGCCCTAATTAAATAGTTTAGCCTGTTACCGATGAATGGAGGGTAAGGTTATTCGATGTTGTATTCTGATTCTTAGCAGGTGCTATCTCGACTCGATATGTCTCATGAATTAGATTCGATATAAATCTGGGCGTGCTGGTTTGCTAATATTGTTTTGCGCTCGATGGCCGCTTATCGAAGTAATTTTTTTTAATTGGGATGAAAAACTATCCTAGTCTCAAGTTGGAGACAGAATACGAATAAGTCCTACATATATAAAATTTCATTAAAATCAATTGTACGATTTCGGAGATTAGCGTGAACAGACATCGTGAAACGGCATTTTTATACATTGAGGTAAACATTCAATTTAATTATCGTTTCACTTTCGTATCGTTTAGTAGCCCCACCTACGCAGTCATTTCAATGTCAAAGTAATTAAGTCAAAGTTTAATAAAATTAAAATAAAATTCTTCAACGAAATTATGTAGTTGGTAAATATTGAAGCAAGCATAATACCCGTCATGCACTGTAAGCCATACGAGCAATAGCCCATAGGTACATTTAAGAGCGGGAACTGGTGAGTCCTACCTACACCAGGATGAGAGCTGTGTTACCAACTATGCGCAAAGTCATGTTACTGGGCACGAGTCCCTCTTATGAGGGCGATATGATCTGCTATTACCACGCTGGCCACTTCTCTTATTATGATGTTGGATGTTTTGTTCTTTTTGCCGGCGCAAAAAATATTCATAAACCCATCTGCAGTATATAATTCCAACCTACAAAAATCGAAGCTAAGGGGATTATTAGCAAAGGAATCTAACAACCCTATTGCTAGCAATATGTGGTACCAGATACCATGTACCGTATATACTACCAGAGGGAGACTTTGTACAAAACTTTGTTTGCTTGGGTACCTCTGTCCCATTCGTGCTTCAACCGTAAAGCAGTTGTGTTTGCATGATTGTGTTTCGGTTTGAAGGGTGGGATATGGCGTGAATTTACAGGGTACAGAGGAATAACACCTGAGTCCTCAGGAATGGCAACGCATGGGGGGTATCATGAGCGAAACAGTATACTCTGTTATGTCCATGGTACTGCTCATGTCTATAGACGACGGTTACCACTTTCCATCAGGTGGGTCGTCAGCTTGTTTGCCATTCTAAGTTGTATAAAAGAAAATACTGGTAGCAATGAGGTGTTCCTCCTATTGGAAAACATCGTGATTAATTCTTGGTGAATTCGTCATAATTCGACTAGGTCGACTGACTCTACTTCAACCTCACCTATCGTCTGTTACTGGTACCCCGCCACCGTATACCGAAAATCAAATAAACTTATTATTCTATTTTCCCCTCATATATGTATACCTATAATACTTGTAAAACGGTTATTACCTCTACAAAGTGCGAGCAAAGTGGGTCTTTTTCGTAACTATGCAAAATCTCAATTGAGTAGGTGCTTATTGAGTTGAGTTTTGCAATATATGTTAAACTTATAAAACATAAAATAAATGAAACTCATAAATGAAGTGTAACAACATATGTAATTTATTTAATTCTTAAAATAGACGCCGCACACTAACACGAAACAACCGGATTTTCCGAATATTAATTTATTGCATAAAGCACAACCTGAATCCACAATAACATTTAGGTACGAGATATTATTATACCATCTGTAGGGGGAACTAGTAGCCTCATTACTAATAATGTACTGTCAGGCCGACCTCCACACAATCCTCCCTGAAAACTTGCATGGTGTTCTGTTACCACAACGAAGTGAGAGAAAATTAGTAAACAATCCGGGAGCAGACCACATCGACTGAAAGTACATTTTGCTCCGCCACATATAGTTACTTCAACCGCGACACAAAAATATATTTATTGACTGGCGCTTACTTTACTTATATCATTATTAATTTGAACACGAGATATTTCATAGTATGATGGTAACATAGCGCTCTAGGGGGAAAGGGATTGTCAGTAATGGGATCTAATGAACCCATTGCTAGCAATACACCCTATCAGATCGACCTCCGCGTGGTTCCCCCTGGAAATCATCGTAAACAATTCTTGTTGAATTCGTCACGATGCGCTAACTGACTTATTTCGTCCTCACCTATCATCTCTCACTGGTGCCCCGCTGGTGTATAGCGATAGCGCGGACGGGGTTACCATTCCATTATCACCCATTAAAAAAAAAACAGCGCTCTACATATTCTGCGACATCAAACTTGTAACTGTATGTTGTTTATGCAAATAAATTGATTAATTGACTCGTAGACATATTATTTTATACTATTTGAATTTAGAATGCGGAAACGTGTATTAACTAATAGATTTGCAATAAATAATTTGTACCCCTTCCTTTCCCGTGGGTGTCGTAAGAGGCACGTATGGGAACTTAATGGTCGAGGGATGGGCAGCAGTGTCCCAGTACAGTGTAAAACATCACCAAAGCCTATTTGCTATCGGTTGCCAATCCGCCTGCCAAGCGTATCAACTACTGGTAAAACCCCCTTTATGGGAAAGGTAGATTTTGTTGTTCTGTGTTCACCAGTGTACATTTACCAGAGGGAGATTGTACAAAAGTCGTTTGCTTGCGTACCTCTGTCCCATTCGTGTTTCAACCTTAAAGGAGTTGTGTTTGCATGGCTGTGTTTCGGTTTGAAGGGTGGGATACGGCGTGAATTTACAGGGTACAGAGGAATAACACCTGAGTCCTCAGGAATGGCAACGCATGGGGGGTATTCTGGGCGAAACAACGTAATCTGTTATGTCCATGGTACTGCTCATGTCTATAGGCGACGGTTACCACTTTCCATCAGGTGGGCCGTCAGCTTGTTTGCCATTCTAAGTTGTATAAAAAAATAATGGCTGATATGACGATAATAATGATTATAAAATATTTTGTGAAATGTAAATCCTATTGTTATTGTCACAGCTATGTAGTTTTTTTTTTTTATTGTCACTTAATTGTATCTATAAACAGTTTTCCACAAAAAACCAACTTCAGTTGTAGCAAAACCAGTTTTTGGTTTAAAAACTAAACTACTAAACTGATTTTGTTAAAATTTCCATGGAACTAGTCTGTAAATATGTATATCCTTTCAGATAAAAAAGAATTTTCCAAATTGGTTTATAAATGACGAAGTTATGAAATAACAAATATTAAAAAATATATAAATTGGGAACCTCGTTGTTTTTGAAGTCAATTGACAATTATTATAACAGTGGTCAGTCGTATAGAGAGAGACTGTATAAATTGCAAACAAATTGCCAAAATGAGCTCAGAATTGGTAACATATTCACGTAACATATACATAAAATTAAATATTACATACAGTTTTGGAAGTCGTTTGAAAAATATAACCATCGGTTTAAGAACCCCTTTGCAAAGCAGACGTACGGCACTTGTGAAACTAAGCTTGATTAACAGAAGATAAAATCATCAATAATTTTTTATCATAACACTAATGGTTTCCCGCGATTTCGTCCGCGTGATATGTTGATCGACCGCAATAAAAAGTAAGCTATGTCCTTCTCCATCCCAAATAAGCTAAAACGCCAAGAGGCAACAAATAAATTCACTGTCAGTTGAATAATATTGGTGGGAGACACTCACGGGAGATGCAAAGCGCCAGCAGCGCAGCACCGGGCGCTCGCATGACTGCCACTCTCGAACCAAAGCACCAAGCACACTAACTAGATATTCACTGCTGCGGCCGCGGCAGCCGTCGTATCAACAATCAATGTTTCGATATTTCCACTAGTATAGTATTTATGAGATGATCTCCTCTACATCCCCTCCCCGCCCCGCCCCTCTCCACCCCTCCGTACGTGGGCCGCCCGGCCGGCCGTCTGCTAGCGACTGTCCTGCACTAACATCATACACTTTTGAACTACTTCCGAAACAAGGTTCTCATTTCGTCCATATTTTTGTAGCCATATTACGCGATTATGTCTCCAAATCCGAGCCGATTTTGATAACTGTTTGTTTTTTGCAGTCGATACTCCCGGACCAACCAAATCTCATATTAATTTTGTATCGATCAAATCTTCCATTTTTTTTCTGCGTAGCAAAAAACTGCTTGTTGCAAAGTGGACTCTACTTACGGACACACGATTCCGCCTTTTACATGGAAATATTTTTAATTTAATGTATTGAACTTGAAACACCTGGACTGTTATATGTTCAAGTTGCTTTGTTTTGCGGAGAAAATAAAGGTGTTATGGCAATATTGATTACATAAATATTCGGATCCAACAATTCGATACAGAAACACGTTTACAACTATCTTTTTATTTTCTCTCTCCAAAATTAGAATAACCACAATAAATCTTAATGTTTATATTAATTAGTTTATATTATTTATTTAAATGTATTTAAAAATTGTAATGTGATGACGATTAATGGTATAAAATGGACTTGATGTGTAATGTGAACTATCTGTGTAACCACATATGTTTGTATGGCGTACAGGCTAAACATGTCGAACGTTATTATATTGTCAACATCTGCATGTATTTATACGCATGTTTTACAAATAAATAAATCTTGAATCTTGAATCTTCTATTTAAGAATTTATTTCCAAAATAACATGCAATCGAAACAATCTAAATAACAATCTTATTAAATCGGTGTATTGTTCATAATTCTAGAAAATTAGATTTTTTTTAATTCTGTACTTGCGATTGTTGTACTTCTCATGTAAATTATTTTGTGGTCAATCTATCTATCTATCCTATTTAAGAGCTGCGCTCTTGTCGGTGGAGCTCTTGCCACTCACTGTGGTCAATAAATGTTTACATATTTTTGTTTATTTATTTACTCTTTATTGTACCACTCCAAGAATAATACAAATAATACACACCTCTTCCAGATAACGTTTAGGTCGAGGAGAAAAGAATAATATCCTAATCTAAAGTGACGTAATAAAAATACGGATGATGTGGGTGTACGTCGGATTCGAACACTAGACAAAGTACTATTATGTTATCATATATTATACTATTATCACACGATATTTATCATAATTTCCCATTAGTGCCGTAAGAGGCGACTAAGGGAGCTTAATGGTCGAGGGATGGGCAGTTCTCGTAAGCGTTTCTCTTAAGGCATCACCAAAGCCTAACGGCGGTTGCCAACCCGCCTGTCAACCGTGGTAACTATTGGCACCCCCCCCCCCCCAAGTTACTTTGGATATTTTTTTAATGGATGGTAACGGAGTAGGCAACCCCGCCTGCGCTAACGGTATACGCTGGCGGGGCACCAGTGAGGGATAATGAAAAAGCAGGTGATGAATATATCTGGAATTTAGCACGATGGTTTTCAGGGGGAACCGCGTGGAGATCGACCTGATAGTGTATATTGCTAGAATTGGGACAGCTAGCCCGCATTACTAACAATCCCTCCCCCTCCCCCCCACTTAGGCTATAGACTGAGTTCACGTATTTGAGGGTCAAAATCTTAATTAAATGGTGAATGCCATGTTATCATGACGAAGTTACGAACAGCGCACACACGAACAACACAGGAAGCGGCGCTACGAAACAGTAAACATCGCCTCCCTGCCCTTATTACATATCGTTACAAAAACAATAAACAAATTACATTAATACAAGATTGTGCTGGGGAAAACAACAACAATTACAATGGCGACAGATTAATATGGCTGCTAAAAGAATGGAATATGGGAAGATATCGCGTAACATATATAGACAAAATACATACAGACGAATCGAGAACCTCTTTCTTATATAAGTGACGTGGAGATTGAGGAAATATATATTACTAGCGATTCAACCCGGCATCGCACGGGTCCACAGAATATTAAATAATATGAATAAGATTATAAAATAATATATAATCTATGTTATTCATTGTTAACGTAGCTTTCTTGGGGGGGGAAGAGATTGTTAGTAATGGAGACTGAGAATCCTATTGCTAGCAATATACCCAACCAGGTCGACTCCTCGCGGTTCCCCCTGGAAACTATCATGGTTAATTCCTGATGAATTCATCATGGTGGGCTAACTGGCCTGTTTTCATTCTCATCTATCACCCTTCACTGGTGCTCCGCCAGCGTATCCCGTTAGCGCAGGCGGGGTTACCATACCATTTTCATCCATAAAAGAAAAACTTAGCTTTCTATATGTAAAATTATTTTTAGAATAGGTTAAGTAGTTTTTAAATGTATTCATTACAAACAAACAATCAAATATTACCTCATTATAATCAATTAATACATATAATAAAATCGTAACTGTTTGCTGTCTGTACATATAAGATAGTATATAAGAAAAACTATTATACGAGGGCTTTATGAACGCAATAGAACCCAAAACAATGATGTTTAGAATTTTTGTCGTTTATGCGCACTAATCCCAGAAACGGCTTAACCTATTTGAATGCGGTTTTCACTAATGCGTTGCGGTTTGCTACACTTAACATTTAGTGTTTGTTTTATTTCCATTAGTTGATAAATAAAAAAGTTTTATGAATCTACAGAATCACATATAAAATTGTACAAAATAACCGATCATTTGAATTGGCTGAAACTTTATGTAGGTGTTAAGTGCATAATTATTATTTAAATATGTAATACAATGAGGAGCGAGTGATTGCTTAGAGGTTGTAGCGCTAATGCAAGTTAAGCAACAACAGCCGTAGTTGCAACTAGGATGGGTGACCACAATTGGCACAAAAAATATATCATATAGCTCAGTAATAACTGTTTGTAGAATTGATCATGGCCAAGCGCGACCTGTATAGACACGGGTAAGTGCAATACATTTACATGTCTGATGTACACAGAAGCACATAAGGTGTCTTACGTCTCGTAATTACATTACTTATGTACCTGAGGGACTAACTTTATCAGCGAGTCATATAGAATTCATATTATTTTCGATAATTTATTTAACCGTGTAAAGCAGGGTCGGATCGCTAGTGTAGGATAATATTCTATACTAGCTGCCCCCGCCCAGCTTCGCATGGCTATATTAATTTCTGTACGATTTTGCAAACATTTTCTTTCATATAAACCTTGCTCTGACAAACACAACAAAAAAAATATTTATTTATTTATTTAACTCTTTATTGCAACAGAAACAAAAATATACAATGACAATTGAATAATACTAGTAAAATATATTCAAGTAACATAAATACAGATTGAAATATACACATAAAGGTACAAAAGGTGATCGTATCGCTAGGACAATCTCTTACAGACAAACTTTAGTCAGATAGGTACAGTCTTTCTGAAGTGATGGGCTTACATATAGACATTCGGCAATTGATATTTATTTATATGTATAAAGACAAAAATTATTATTTATAATCTAAGACAATAATCTTTTAATAGTTTCCTCTCTTATTAGACTATAGAAATCCGTATAGATATTCGTAAATTAAACATTAAATCAATAATTTATTTAAGTTCAGAAATAAACTACTTTTTTTATATAAAACAATTACTTTTGTTCCAAAACGTTGTTTTGTACACGCATTATTTATTCTACGAGTGTAAATAAAATATTTTATATTAATCACCATTTTAACTGTGACCTTTCCAGTTTATTGCTTATGATTTCCTACATGACGGCTGCATACTTTGGTCTTTGCTTTATATAGTTTTTAAAACTTATCTAGAAACTGTCTGTCACTTTACTTAGTAAGTAACCATTGATATACAATTAAACTAGATTCACAATTTCATATAAAAGTTACCTACACAGAAACTGTAAAAAATTAAAATAAAGAATAAAGTTATTGTGGGTCGAGGCTTGACCATATTATAGTGAATCACTCTTCACTCTCAAGGCTTAAGTGAAATAGAATACATATTATGTATATGAAATACTATATTATACTTTTACAAAGATTATAATTTCGGCACGTCAGCCTGCATATGTTACTGGCTGGTTAGGAATGAGTCACCATCTTCATTGTATCAGCCGTCAAATATACATTGTTAAACATAGGCCTCCCCCTATGAAGAACTTTAATTAATTTAATTTAATTAATTTAATTTACTTATTTTAGATAACTTGACTCCATTCGCCAGTACTTGCCACGTTTGGCGGGTTTGCAACAGCAGTTAGGTGTTTTTTTGTTAATAATAAAAGGTTTATTTATTTATACTTGAACAAAGGTTTAGCTCTCAGAATTACTACAATGTAAATAGCTTTGGTGATGTTTTAAGTGGAAATCTTTTGCTGCCCATCCCTCGACCGTTAAGTTAAAATTAAGTAATGAAGGTAGAAATGAGTGCATAAATTAATTTAATTGAATGCGCTCTATTTTGGTTCGCTGTGGTTGTATCTTGTACTTTTCGTACATAGTATCGATATTTGCGCCATAATTCTCAGTACTCTCGAACCCGGAACAGATAGCAGCGCATTACGGCGAGGCTGTACACTGTTAACACGTTGATTTACCCGCAAGATATTTTTTACACAAAACAACCAAGTTAACCCTTACTAATATTATAAATGTGAAAATAAGTTGTTTATTCGTCAATAACTAAGGATAGAGAAGAACATTGTCATTTCATTATATTTAAATCTCGAGAAAATATTAATTTAAATATAATAATAATAAAATAATAATGTTAATATTTTATATACCTTTATAGCAATTTCCTTGTAAGCTGGGCTGAGATAATATTAACTTTTTTATGTAAAATATGTATGATACGAATGAGGAATGTACACAGGAGTAAGACAAAAGCCGTTTGGAACTAGAAAAGACAACATGTAATATAAATATGTGGGATAGGGCGTGAATTTACGGGGTACAGAGGAATAACACCTGAGTCCTCAGGAATGGCAACGCATGCGGGGTATCATGGGCGAAATAGTATACTCTGTTATGTGCATGGTACTGCTCATGTCTATAGGCGACAGTTACCACTTTCTATCAGGTGGGCCGTCAGCATGTTTATCATTCTAAGCTGTATAAAAAATTTTAAAAAATTAAAATATACATTTAACAATCTTAGTAAAAGTAAAAAAGATTTGTTATGAATGATGGGAATACAGTATACTCGTACGCTGGTGCGCTGCGGGTCGATGAAATGTTCTGACATTTTAAAAGGTTGTCGCTGTAATTATAAACGTACCATTTTTTTAACTATTTTTCTTCACTTTTGTTTTAAAATAAAAGAACTCGGCGCACCGTAGGGTTTAAATACGTCGTAAACATTGTAGGTAGGTTCCTCTAGCCATCGTTTCGTTTCAAAGCGCTAAGCTATAATGTCTTCGAAAATTAAAAAAAATTGGGATTTGTTTTATACCACTGAGGTGACAAACAAGTATACGGCCCACCTGATGGTAAGCGGTTACCGTAACCTATGAACGCCTGCCATACCAGAGGTATTCCGCGCGCGTTGCTGACCCTGAAGAAACCTCTATACCCCTTCTTTTGAAGAACCCCATGCTGTAGTCTGTTGAAAAAACCTTGGCAGGGAGCTTATTCCATAACCTGAGTGTTCGTGGGAGAAAACATCTCTGAAACCGCGTTGTACGCGACCATTTAGGCTGTAGGGTATGAGGGTGAACTCCCTGTCGATGGCGAGCCGTACGATGATAGAAAGTGGCCGTGGGCATCTTGTAATTCCTTTGAGCGCAATTTGTTGTTTATATCTCACTGAACATGTGTGTTTTCCATAAGGTGGATCATCTGCTTGTTTATCGTTCTAAGTATCATAAAAAAATCAATTTAATTTGTCTACTTGTGTGTTCTTTTAAATGTAAAGTATGTATAATAATATCTTTCCAATATCATAGAAAAAAAAACAAAAATTGCATTGATATCAGTTAGAATTTAAATAGCTATTTGCTATTTCATATTACAAGCAAATTATCGTATTATAGAGTTTGTTTTAATATTCCGAATGAGAATTACAAATTATGTGCATGTAAGTACATTTTGTATTTACATTATCATAACTTGTCACGCTCGTTGGCATCAATTATAGGTATCTATGTAAAACGAATCAATGAAAACTCTAAATTAAATCCTCGTGCATGAGAATCATATAATTGAATCACCTTTGCTATATTTGTTCACAAGATGACTTAAAATAGCAAGCAAAAGTATACAAGCATACAGTCAACCCAATAATACCTACGTTTTTTTACAGAACCTTACAAAGCAGTATTACATCAGTTACTTCGTGATCATGGCCTGTTTTTTTTTTTTATAACACAGCTACTGGCCTTTTAATAAGGAATATACTCTTTTTTTAAAGGTTATGATGTCCTATAGGTTCGGAAATACTGCTGCTGGAAGTCGATTCCAAAAAGTAGTTGTGCGTGGAAGAAAGTGTCTTGAAAAACTTATGGTGTAAGAACTCCACTCATCCAGATGTTTGCAAGGAACTTTATTATAATTTATGGCGGATTGTACGGCGGTGAAAATCAGCAGCAGGTATCAGTTCAGACAATTCCTGTGACAAAACTATCCACAACCAGCCTGTTAATTATTATAAATAAATCATTGTGGTAAAAACCCGACAATCTTGTATGTTCTCTTTTTTTTATGCCACTGAGGTGGCATACAAACATACGACCCACTTAATGGTAAGCTGTTACCATAGCCTATGAACACTTGCAATACTAAAAGTATTATGTGCACGATGCTAACCTTGAAAAAATCTTTTTGTCCCATTTTTGGAAAACCTCCTAACCTAGTCTTTTGAAAAAACCTTGATAGGAAGCTCATTCCATAACCTGAGCGTTCGAAGGAGAAAGCATCTCTGAAACCGCGCTGTACGCAACCATCCAGGTTTTATGTTATGACGGTGAACTCCCTCACTGTCGCTCACGAGCTATACTTTCCTTTGAGTACTGTCCATTGTACAAGCAGTAGAACACGTAGAGTGTGGTAAAATCTCTCCTAAGACTTAAAAGTTTTTTTTTATACAACTTAGAATGGCAAACAAGCTGACGACCCACCTGATGGAAAGTGGTAACCGTCGCCTATAGACATGGACATAACAGAGTATACTGTTTCGCCCATGATACCCCCATGCGTTGCCATTCCTGAGGACTCAGGTGTTATTTCTCTGTACCCAGTAAATTCACGCCATATCCCATCCTTCAAACCGAAACACAGTCATGCAAACACAACTGCTTCACGGTTGAAACACGAATGGGACAGAGGTACCCAAGCAATCGACTTTTGTACAAAGTCTGCCTCTGGTTCAAGTTTGATGCTTGTGAGCAATCATCAACAATTCCTATAGCATCAATAATCAAAAACATCAATCAACGTTGTCTAAAGCATCATACATTGGAATTATCTATCCACAACTCCCGCTCCTACACCAAATCCCTTACAGTGCAACCTGCTAGACTATGGAATTCCCTTCCAAATACCAAATAGCAGCTTGATTTTACTTAGTTTCCCTTTTCTTGCGTTGGTTTATTGTTTTATTCCATTTGGGCCCCCCTTCCAACATCTTACATATAGAGTGGTGAAAAGTTATACCTAACAATGTAACTCTGCCAATTGCTTAGGCACCTCTGTCCTATTCGTATTTCAAGCGTGTAGCAGGTATCTTTGCATGGCTGTGTTTCGGTTTGAATGTTGGGATATGGCAGTGAATTTACTGGGTGCCAAGATATAATACCTTAGTCCTCAAAAATGGCAACGCAGGGGGGATATCATGGGCGAAACAGTACACTTTATTATGTCCATGGTACTGGCCATGTCTATAGGCGACGGTTACCATTTTCCATCAGGTGGCCCACCTGCTTTTTGCCATTCTAAATTGCATAAAAAAATACATATTCACATCATATTTATTTCTATTATAACTTAGAATCATTGCATGGAAACCCTCTAAATTGAATCACTCATGAATTATTTACATAAAAGAATATGTATTTGTTAAAATTGATTAATCAATGAGGACGATAGCCCAAGGGTCAATTCGCAACTGTATTCCCAAGTGGGCACTCGGCGCGTTAAACAGCTAAAATAAACAAATTGACAGCCAAATCCAATCTCAATGTCGGACTGGCATTTGCAATGAAAGGTACCAATTAAGCGAATATACCAACGAATTTTTGTATGCTGTTTTTAAGTAGGTACTTACGTATACTTAATTCCTGTATTGTTTAATATCGCACGGTGAAGTGTAACCCGACCTGATACGCCAACATTATTGCTAGCAATATATTCTGTTTGGTCGGCCTCCACGCGGTTTCCTCTAGAAATGTATCTTGACTAATTCTTGACGAAGGGGAAGGGATTGCTAGTAATGTGGAAGTAAATCCCCATTGCTATCAATATACCCTATTAGGTCGTCCTCCACGCGGTTCCCCTGGAAACTATCGTGACTAATTTATCGTTGAATTCGTCATGATGGGCTAACTGAGCTGCTTTTTTATCCTCACCAATCATCCCTCACTGATGCCTCGCCAGTGTATACCGATAGCGCAGGCGGAGTTTCCATTTCATCCTGTACTGATGCCTCATCATTATATGTATACCGATAGCACAGACAACATCATAAATAATAATAATAATAATAATAATATATATTTTTTTATTTAAGTAAACTTAATGATAAACATTTGTGGTCACTATTTTATTTTCACCCATTAAAAAATTTCAATAAACTATCAAATTTATTTTTACATATATTGGTAATAATTTATCGCTGCCGTGTGCGGCTGGTTGTAAGGCTACATGTGTAAGGTACAGACACGTTCCTGAGCCACTTGCATCCACTGCCTTCCATCGTGGCCCCGTCTAGTGGGAGCTCGCCCTACGCTGTACTATGCGGTAGGTATGCGTTGATGTCGTTTGTACTGGTTGAACGATTGAAGCACAATTAATGACCCCGCAGCGGGAGCAGTCATAAATTACTGCCGGTAACTGCGTGCTAGGTAACAAGAGCTATAAATGTCTTCATTTCTTTCTCCCTGTATATGTGTCTTAATGTGCTTGTGTATGTATAGGTAAGTATATTAAAGATTTACAAAAAAAAAACCTTAAAATAGTAATAAAAAAAAAATTATCAAATATACCATATCAGCTTTTAACCGTCCACTGCTAAACATAAGCCAGCTAGGGGGGTTTTGCCAGTAATTGCCACGCTTGGCAGGCGGATTGGCAACTGCAGTTAGACTTTGGAGGTGTTTTAAAAGAGATACTGTTGTCCATATTTCGCCCTCCCTTAGTCGCTTCTTACGACACCCACGGGATAGGAAGAAGTGACCCAAGAACACACAGAATTTAAAAAAAATACCAGATGGAAATTTTATACAGCTATTTTCATGATAGTAAATATTTTATTGTAACTATATCTATACCCCATTTATGGGGGTGTGAGGCCTATGCCCAGCAGTGGACAGGCTGATATAATAATATTTATAAAATTATTAATCAAATTTCGCTTCCGCAAGCTTGGTTTGACATTTTCATCTATAATATAATGCAAAATACTTGGAACTAACATAGAAATAACACAACCAGCCGGTTTTTTCCTAGTTTGAAAATAATACTTATTTCACATAATATATTTAGATATAGGCGAAGCTGCATGAAGGTCATGTTGGAGATGTTATTCCTAGGTTACGTTAATTGATTTAATAATTCTTTGGATACATTTGACACGTCAATCACGCATTCGATATCATCAAAATTATAGGTTACGTTTTAACGTCTAGTAGGTTATAATTATTTTATATATACTTCAAATAGATAAATAAATATAATTAAAAGTAAATTATTACATATAATTATTAAATAAAGTCGATTAAAGTTCAACCAACTTGAAACTAGAGGAAGTTCAGAATTGATCTGATTTTTATGTGATATCTTGGCCGTTTCTAAACGGTTTTTGATTATCCTTTCTCCAATTGTTAGAGTTTATTAAATTGTATGTGAGAACATATGTATGTATGTTAGATACATGTATGATTGAAGCCGGCCCTACGGTGACTAGAAATCTTAGATTATGATGTTGATTAGTTGAATGTATTTCTCAAAACTTCTATTCGATAATTTTGTTCGTCGCTGTATTTGCAAATTTCAACATTCAACAAAACTGAACCGATTTTAAATGGTCTTTTTTTGTAATCCATAGCGTTTGCCACCGCGCTTGTTGGTACCTACTAACTGTATTTTTCCAAATAAATACAACTTAAGACTCTACAGTAAATGGATATTAAGTGTCATCAAGGGGGGGGAAGGAATTTTTAGTAATGGAGACTGAGAACCCCATTGCTAGCAATATACCTAACCAGGTCGACCTCCTCACGGTCCCCCTGGAAACTATCATGGTTAATTCCTAATGAATTCATCATGATGAGCTAACTGGCTTGTTTTCATTCTCATCGATCACCCTTCACTGGTGCTCCGCCAGCGTATCCCGTTAGCGTGGTCGGGGTTACCATACCATTTTTAAACATTAAAAAAAAAACAAACATTGTATTTGCAATGACAATAAAATACAAAATAAGCTTTATATACATAAGATTTATTGTAGTTGTTTCGTTTCGCCAACAGACAATTGTCGAACATAACAACGTACACAGTGAATAAACAAACGGAATATACAAAAGCGAAAATAATATACAAATATCAGTTGTTTGTGTCACTTGGCATACGTGGTGTGACATTATTTATTTATTAGGACACGATCCACTCTCATGCACAATAAGGGCGAATAACAATTTTAGATTTCCCACTACCTCCCTAGTGATGGGAAACACTGTTATTAACATAAACTGTAATAGAATCGCTTGTATCATTTATTTCAAATATACTTGGCATACAGTGGGCATATCGAGTAATACATTTACCACATCGGCAACCACCAACAATTTATCCGACTACTATAATACAATGTAAAGTTGTAAGCGTATTTATTATATATTTTTAAAATGAAACATAGACCAATATTATTGAATCAAAAATAATAGAATTATTGTTATCAGTTAAGAATTAATATATGTACAATAACATAACATATTTGTACACAAATAAAACTAACTATACAAATAAAACTGATATCATCAAAATCATAAAAACAATTTTAATTTGCACCAGAATAGAACGTGCAAATACAATCTCCATTACTTAATATCCAATGTAAAATTCAATTAATATTGAGAAATTCCATTCCTTTTTAACACTTAAACAGAAACTTTTTTTATTGTTACATAAAAAAAGGATAGATCCCTTATATAAATCGTACATACAGCTAGTAAGTAACCATTCTTTACACCCCGGGTACAGCTTAAGATCATTTTACATCATTTAATAAATATTTTATATATTTTGTTCTTAATGTACACTTATGTGTTTAATATTACATGTTATTAAATCAAATCATTGAAAATTATTATGTTTTACTTATTTTTATGTATTTATTATTATTATTATTTCAGCCATTAACTGTCCACTGCTGAACATAAGCCTTCCCCATAAGTCTTGCCAGTAATTGCCACGCTGGGCAGACGGGTTGACAACTGCAGTTAGGCTTTTAGAGATGTTTTAAGAGGGATGCTGCTGCCCATACCTCACTCCCCCTAAGTCGCCTCTTATGACACTCCCAAGAAAGGAAAAGGTGGCCCATTCTATGCTGGGGCACACATGGTAAATTTTATGTTCAGAAAATAAAATGTATTGGAAAGTTTAATTACTTCAATAAAAAGCATCTGAAACTGTTTATATAATTGTAATTTACAATTATATAAGTATACATATGTGTAAGTTATGAAAATGAGAATAAACAAACTAACAGCACTGCCTTGTGCCTACCTCCATACTGTCCCATGAATCTTCCTCATATTGATAAATTATCACATACAGAGCACAAGAATACATGCATTGCAGGGAGTTATGTGATTCAGGGCCGTTCCTTATAGCAATTTATGTGGCAGCCCATGTTACCCCCCCCCCCCCATGTTCAGCAGAAGACAGATAATGGTTGATGTATAGTAACAAACATAAATACATTGAAGTTAAAATAATTATGGTAATAGCAATTTTTGTTATTACCATATTGATTAATGTGCCACTAGTTTACAAACATTGACTTAATCATTGCCCCCTTATTTTATAAATCTATTTAGCTACAAATGTACAAAGCTAGTTAGTCATTGTATGTATAGTAATAGTTTGTATAAGAGAGTTAATGTTAAATATTTATGATATTTAAGACAATACTATTTTATTCATAGATATCACATGATTCTAAAGTTCAGTCTGTGCTGTGGTCACGAGCTCCTAGTTACCTCCTGTTGTTGCCGCGCTGGTGTCCCCGTCCCCGGACGTAGGTCTTGTGCGGGTGCTTGTTGTGGTCCTGGGAGTTGTGCGTGAACCGATCGGACTTGGGCGCGTGCTGCACACCGCCCGCGGCAGCCCCGGCTGGCTGGTTCGGCGGCTGGTGCGCGCGAGGAGTGGGGTGCGCGCCGTTCGTGCGATCAGAAGCGGGCACTGCCAAACCAGCCGGCGCGGAAGGTGGCGGCGTCGGCTGCGGTTCGCTCATATTCACTTGCTCGTTAAACAACATGCAGAATTCACCCACCTTCTGAATGTCACCAGATTTCCCAGAGTACAGAGTTAACGCGGCGCGCCATAGCGAGGCATAACCCCGCGTGAGCCGGACAATGTCGCCGGGCTGTAAAAGCGCTCCGGGCTCATCCCACACCGACAAGTTAATGGAGGCGCTGGTGTCAGCGACACGTAGCGTGCGCACCTCGCGTGCCTCCTTCGTCAGTGTCGGAGGACCGACCTCGAGCACTATAAACAAAGCATTGATGTTCTTCATCCCCGGCTTCAGCTCCTTGATTGGCATGTAATCCATTGCATTCATATTGAAGCTAGTGTTCCTTACGAAGTCTATCATTAATTTTTTGTATCAGTAGTAATATCGGTAGCGAGCGAAGTTGTCGATTTATTTCATATCAAAATTCATTAATAATCGAATAGGTATCAAAATTCATTAAAATTGTATATGTATTAATGCGATTTGGAGAAATATAACAGTTTATAAATTAAATAAAGGCTATTGGCAAAATAATTTATCTAGTATGGTTATTAAATTATGCGAAAAATTTACATTTGACATTGACATATGACAGTGACAGTCAAGTTGACATTGATATTTCGTTTACCAACACCGTTTCGTTTGTTCTCTTTCTATGGTTCTATTCAATAAACTTCATCTTGCTCTTTGTGTTCTATTTAAAAAAAAATATTAACCTCAAAACGAATTAGAATTTTTTTGTTTATATTTGAAAGTTTTAAAAATATAATATTAATACATTGGTTTATAAGAAGTGTAAGAACATTTGTCATATAAATTGCATCAACTACTGAATGTTATGTATATTTAGTCGATTTTTTGGTGTTATTATTAAGTATACACTTAAGTCAATCATTGTGTTTTATGTTATTTCATAGTCAAAACTTATTAATTAGGAAACAGCATCATGTTCAATCAATTGGGAAGTGGAAGCAGCAACCCTAACCCTAACAATGATCTAGAAGTGACCTCTCCACCAGAAGATACAGTTTCGGCGCTGGAGTTCTCACCGGCGTCTGTGCCGCAAACTTTCCTCATTGCTGGCAGTTGGGATTGTCGGGTATTGAGCTCTTATTTATTTAACTCTCCACCCCCAATTCTAAATGGCGAGAAAAATGCAACATTAGGAACTTTCGAATAAGACTAACCTAAAAATAATTTCTTATAAACTCCAAACTTAGTGTTTATTGGAAATAAAGATTATTATCTAATGGGCGGCGGTAGTCACTTACCATTAGGTGAGCTGCATGATTGTTTGCCCCATTGTGTTGTAAAAAAAATGTATTTCATTCATGAGTTTAAATATTCCAATAAAGACCTATCTAACTTATTTGCAAATTCTAAATAAATCATTTTTTAATTATGTGAAAAGCCTTATAATTATTTAAATTATCACTGATAATACTGAATCCCATCATTTAATATTTTGCAGGCAAGATGCTGGGAGGTAGAGGCTTCTGGAAAAACAATACCCAAAGCAGCACAGAGCATGGATGGGCCTATACTTGATGTGGCATGGCATGATGTAAGCCATACTTGATACTTATTATACTTATCTGTATATTAAAAATAAAATTGTCTTGTATCTCTGTCTGTTAAACATTGAGAGGGCTTATATTCAAAATTGTGCTTCATAGATAGATACTCTTTATTGCATCCTCTAAAAGATTACAGTGTAAGATTTATTAAAAGTACAATGTCAAGAAAAAATTAGACTAAGAAACGGGCTTCATATACTGTTACAGGATGGTACCAAAGTGTTCATGGCATCTACAGACAAAAGTGTGAAATGTTGGGACCTGGCTGCAAATCAAACTATGCAAGTAAGAATGTAATTCATTGCTAATCATGTCTAGTACTAACCATGTCCTCTTGCACCCAATTTTCTTCCTTTATCCTATTATTATTATGTTCTTTTATCTACTTGCATGCAGTTATTATTACACTTATTACTGCATATTTGCAATAATGCATTCATACACAATATTCTGTGATTACTATGACATGAAAGAAAGAATCACCCATATGCTTCTAAGATATATACTCATTGCCTTCTAATGCATTGAAAAAATTGTTCCTTCTTCATAAATCAAATTTTTCAATGCTAAATATAGAAAATGGAATCTAATTCACATAGTATTGCACCATATTTATCATAGTGTACTGTTTTTCATACTCTGATGCCACTAATATGTTGCTTGTGCCAGGTGGCAGCACATGATGCACCTGTGAAGACGTGCCATTGGATCAAGGCACCAAACTATACCTGCTTAATGACCGCCTCTTGGGACAAAACACTAAAGGTACAAACTTAGAAAATCCTAGGAATATCAAATGCATTGGTGATGTGAGTGGAACCTGCATAAAAGAAACAGTCTAGATTTTCCTCTCTCCAGATGGAATCATGTATCAGTAGAATCTTTAACACGTTCACGCCGGGACCGACTTTAATGTTTTTTGCTGCAAGGCGGCGCTCTAATTGATACTACGCTTCATAATCGAATGCGTACCACCGGTGGTACGCGCCGCCAGATAAGACAATCTAGTGCGTACCGCTGGTGGTACGCGCCGTCCAATGAGACCGTCTAGCGAAGGCCACCGGTGGCCCGCGCCGGCGTGCACGTGTTAAACTTAGCAACAAGTAATTGGACATTAAAAGAAAACCATAATAGCTGAAAGATAATAAAGAAGTTCCATTTGAAATATATTTAAACTGAAAGTTCAGTTCCAAAGTATGTATAATATGTATAACTAGTATAACTCAAACTGTCATTTCATTTGGTTTTGATTTTTTCGCCACAGAAGAGATATTCTTTTTTTATTAAATCTAACTGGTTGATCTGTATCGACAGGCTTCCAACGTCTGAACTTACAACATTTATTATCATGTCTTTGTGATCATTTCAGTTCTGGGACACGCGAAGCAGCGCGCCCATAATGGCGATGAACCTGCCAGAGAGGTGTTACTGCGCTGATGTTGTGAGTTTACTGATTACCGCTTATTATCATATGGTCTTTGTTGATTCTGGATTTTCTGCTTCTGTGATCATGTCACATTTATTTTTACAGTAACTCTGTTCAGTAATTTTATATTATATATTCAATGTATCCATAGAGTGGCCCTGCACATGGTAATTTATTATATACCACCATATTTAAAACACTAATTCAAAACATATATATTCTTTATTGCACTTGTAAGTTACATATAAAACGTACAAGCAAAAGTGAACTACAAGAATGAATATTGGTTGTAAGAATCTCAGTAAAAAAATATTTAAAAATTAAAAATTGGCACATCTTTTTACACAATAAACATTTTATTTTATTTTTTTTATCCTTACTATTTTTTAATAATTATTAAACTATCGTAATTGACCAAAACCTGGCAGGACTACCCAATGGCAGCAGTGGGCACAGCGGACCGCGGCATCTGCCTGTATACATTGGAGGGCAAGCCGGCCGAGTTCAAGCGCGCGGAAGCCCCGCTCAAGCACCAGCACCGCTGCATCGCGATATTTCGTGACAAGAAGACCAAGCAGCCCACCGGCTTTGCGCTTGGCAGCGTCGAGGGCCGTGTCGCCATACAATACGTCAACCCCACCAACCCTAAGGACAACTTCACATTTAAGTGCCACCGCTCGTCGCAGGGCACCACTGGTGGATACCAGGTAACACATATTTCTTTATGGGAATGGGAGGTAAACAAGCTTGTGGCTCACTAGATGCCAAGTGATCACTCATCAATGCATTGGTGTAGCAGTGTTTAAGAGCTGCAACAACCACTTACCATCAGGCGGACCATATCCTTGTTTATAGCCATGTACCATTATAGACTTTGTGTAAAATCATCTGCTGGGCCTCTCTGTAGTATTTCTGCCACAATGCAGCTGTACTTGCATAGTTGCGTTTCAATTTGAAGGGTAACTATGATCATAACTAAAGACAGTTCATAAAGACTTCAAAGAAACATGAACATCAAATCGCAGTGTATTCTGTAATATCTATGATACTGTACACATCTCTACGAGGTGACAGATACCATTTACAATCAGGTGCTTTGTTATCTTGTTTGCTATTCCAAATTGTACTAAAAAAAGAACAAAATATTTTTTTTGAAATATATATTTGGTTCACAACACGCCATACGCACATATTTGGTTTACATTTAGGACATATATGCGGTGAACGACATAGCGTTCCACCCGGTGCATGGCACGCTGGCGACGGTGGGCTCGGACGGCTCGTTCTCGTTCTGGGACAAGGACGCGCGCACCAAGCTTAAGTCCTCCGAGACCATCGACCAGCCGCTCACCAAGTGCGCCTTCAACCACAGCGGACAGATCTTCGCCTACTCCGTCGGCTATGACTGGTCCAAGGTAACTGTTGCATAACATATGCACGGTTTGGGGAAAAGACATTCTCTTATGGATTAGATTGTATAGTCCCATTGCTAGCAATATACCCTATCAAGTCAATTTCTACACACTTCCTCCTGGAAACCATCGTTATTGCAATTAATTCTTATTGGATGCAGGACGGGCCAACTGACCAGCTTTCATTCTCACCTATCATCACACACTAGTATGCCGTAAGCAGGAGTGGGGTTACCATTTTATAGATATTATCATCCATTAAAAAGAAGTATGTCTGTGGATGTGGAAATTTTAAATACTTGAAAAAGACGAAATTTCTTAATATTTCGAATATATTTACTTTTCGTGTGAGCTATTACCACAGGAAAGCAATGCTTCACCACTCCATTGCATTCTCGAGCTATTGTGAGATGCGACTAAGGGCAGCTTGTACGACATCCTCTGTGGATGGGATACAGCAGCGTGTGTAGTCTATTATACTACTCGCGATGGCATGAGTAAACACTAAATTAATTCAGCAGCAAAACCGATTCAGCATATACATACAAGTAAATCCTATACCTACAGCATTTACTTGTAACGCAACATATTAAGTATACCGTCAGTTTGGTAATTATACATGTATACAAATAAATTGTACACTAATCATACTTTCAATGGTCAGGGTCACGAGCACTTCAACCCCGCCAAGAAGAACTTCATATTCATGCGAGCGTGCTACGACGACCTCAAGCCGCGCTCCACATGAACATAGCCCTAGTGTAGTTCGTAAGGCGTTGTGATGTTAGCTAGCGTAAAGACTCCTGCACACCATGCCGCCGGCACTCGAGCCGGGCCGTTACAATTATCGTATATATCGCAAGTAGATGCTTCGCTTAATGTCACTAACATGTAACTGTGTTTTTGTGAGTTTTATGGTGCTCCACACTGCAATGTTTTTTTTATACAACTTAGAATGGCAAACAAGCTGACGGCCCACCTAATGGAAAGTGGTAACCGTCGCCTATAGACATGAACATAACAGAACCATGGAGATAACAGAGTATACTGTTACGCCCATGATACCCCCCATGTGTTGCCATTCCTGAGGACTCAGGTGTTATTCCTCTGTACCCTGTAAATTCACGCCATATCCCTCCCTTCAAACCGAAACACAGCCATGCAAATACAACTGCTTTACGGTTGAAACACGAATGGGACAGAGGTACCCAAGCAAACGACTATTATACAAAGTCTCCCTCACAATGCCAGTGAACGTGTATAGCAAGTGCCACTATAAAGGTTGCATCCGCAAAGTCGTCACGGAAACCAGGTGACACACAATGAAACCAGGATTGGTCTGATTTATTTGATAAAAGTGTCGAGACTCGAGTTTTCAGAACAGACATTTATGCATAAAATAGCTAAAGCAAGAGATACTTTAATATATAAAAATCCAGTGTCACGTTCGTTCGTTCACGCTAATCTCCAAAACCACTAAACCGATTTTAATGAAATTTTATAAATGTAGTTGTTTCCTCCAACTTGAGAGATAGGATAAACTATCCTATCTAATAAGAATATAATGATCTGGTAGAGAACAAAACATCGTTTGCCGGGTCGGCTAGTTGTGTAATTAGCAGCCGCCGGCTGGTGTAGTCGTCTGCTCGTGCTCGTGCCGCCGACATTGTGTGCGGAAGCCTTAAGGTGGAAACGATGCGATACACTGAGTGAAAGACTTTAGATATTCACATACATTTCATATGGTATGTTTTTATTTCTTTATTTTTATATTACTTTACATTGAAATTCTGTTGTCAATTGTTGTGTGACTGTGAATCGTGTGCTCTGTAAATACCGCCGTTGGCTTGTATGTTAAGCAAACATGGATTTTGTATATTGTATGAGTACATTAAAGTTACAAAGTATCCCAGTTGATATTTTCTTTTATCCTTACATCAGTGATCAGTGTGTAGCGTAGCGGAGATCAATAATTATTAATCTAATCTTTTATTTCAGTTTTCACAGCTGAAATATTGAATTGGTTATGTTGAGTTATGGCCAAGAGGCAGATTGGAAGGCCAATATTGTACATAGTGTGACATCGTCATAACATTTGATAAGTCCTGGGTACACTTATTCTGAATCAAACTATGTCTTTTGAGAATCTGTATAGAAAATGTTAATATATAACAGTTGATATGGAGCTTCCTAAATAATAAAAGAGACAACATAATATAAACTTTGTAGTAAATATTATTCTGATTTGTGGTTAGCTAATCTCAATAACAATAATAAATTGTTAGTGTATAGATTTTGAAAAGAATATAATCGAATCTATTATTTCGAATCAAGCAAGTTTATAAGACATACCCTATATCTAAGGAGGACAGAATAAATCAACACCGGTACTTCGCCATTTTTCCATTGCATGCTGACTGACATAATGATATTCTTTTCACTACTCGCTATCAGCTATTAAACCTGGTCACACTTGTATCAACAGAACATGAACTATATAACAAGTGCCACACATTCACACTTGATCTTCTCAATCTCAAAAAAATAACAATCAAAGGTCTATATAATTATGTAATTGAATCAAATATACAGTTTGGATCAAGTATTTTATGTAAATACAGAAGCCATAATGCAAGTGTATAAATTATGATGAACTAAAGATATCCTATCCTAGACATAAATCAGTGCCCACCCTCATGGCCGTGGTCCCCGTGGTCCCCACCGCCACCCAGGAGCTTCTCAGCGCCGACCGCCACCACGGTGAGCGCTAGTCCAATGCTAAAGCCACGGAAAAACACATTCTTGGCGCGTTGCAACCTTGTACCAAATCCAGGGTGGTACCTCCATGCTTCATTCCTGAGAAAGAATTATTTGTTGATTGATCAGATCTCCACATTCATTGAGTATAAAGATCCTTATACTCAATTTGCATGAACATGTACTACAGTATTTTTACATCCTAATAGCTCAATATGTTGCAAATCTAAGACGGATTTTGCTTAAAGAAAAACAGCAGTATCAATCATGGCGTAGTTATTATGAGAGAAACCCAGGTCCTGAGCACACCCTTATCACTACAATTATAATACAATACATAAATATAACCAAATATATATAAACATACAACTTAATTGTCAATTGTAAAATCTTTTTGTTTGAGCTTTGGAGGCACGGACAGTCTGTGTCATTCTAGTATTATTTGGAAGGGAATTCCAGAATCTAGCAGCTTGCACTGTAAAGGATTTGGTTAAGTCTGTGAGGATAAACTGAAAGGAGGTGAAACAACTATGTGCAATTTAATGAACCTACTTGGTGGAAAATGAAACAATGATGTTTACAAGTGTTTCTGATGATGTATTCTGTAAATATATGCAATATTTATTTACAAATGCCAACTCCTGACATCAGAAAAACACCTCAAATTATTAGTAGTTAATTTATAGCTTTATTAAAATGTTGTAGAACTTAGATATAATATAGTATATAACTTTTACATCTATGTTGTAATTAAGGCTTAAAAACTGATACCTAACCCAAGTTAATCTATATTGAACCCTAGAAGTTGACTGTGACCTGCAATAGGTTCACAGCCATTAAATATATATTTATATAGTCAACATTTTTATTTATGATTAGAAACTTAGGAATGTTCCACATAATTGAAAATTTATATAGAAATATTATCAAAAACATATTTCAAATTTTTCACTTTCAATAATATATGATTGAACCTAATAAGCAAAAAATTTAAGACAAAAAATTCAAAACACAGACCTAATCCATGGGTCACGAAGCCCCTTCTTTGCGAGTGCTCTCTCAAGCTCTTCCAACTGAGGGATACCATTGATCTGGAATTGTGTATATGGCGGAATTTTGTACGGAGGTTCATGGCCGTGACCGCCCATGGTTCTGAGAAAAAAATAAACAACTTTTGCACTGTCTTCTATTAAATTAATTTTATTTTAACTTTATAATCACTACTTTGTAAGTCCTTTAATAATATTTGGCAATGTTAATGAAATTATTAAATATAATTTCTAATCATAACAGGCAGAAAAACATTAAAACGGGTATAAAAAATAAACTTAACCTATACGGTAAAAATGATTACATAATTCCTTACAAAAATGCAATTTATTTATGAAATAAAAGTTTTACATTAATATTAGTAAAACAAAAAATAAAAAATAGGTACGTACACAATTAATAAAAATTATTCCTCAGAAAAAGAGTACAATCAAATGAAAATTACTTTATTATTATTTGTCAATTGTCGTAGTCGAAACTTCAAAAATTTTGACAATGACATTTAGATGTCAACATCGGTTTGACATAACGAGGTATGGGCTTTCAATGATTAGGAAAGGAAATAACTGATATTAAACACTTATAACTTACTATACATTTTTATGAACTACGATATATCTCCTGCTTAAAATGTATCAATTACCCAAGTAATAAAATACTTGATTGACAAAAAAAACGACGCAATATTTTCAAACGTATGTATGTGTTTTTGATAAAGAATTTTATACAACAGTCTTGTAACCCAAATTGTGTCAAATTTTTTAAAATGGAATGTTGTTAAATTTGTATTAAATGTGAAAGAGCTCTGTGTTATATGACAACAGTTTAAAATACATATACTGTAACTTTCTCAAAGAAATAAAGTATTTTTACTAAAAATATTATTTAAAAACTTCTTATTAACATAATTTGAAAAATCAAAAAAGAGAAATTATTAAAATGTAGGTTCATGTAAAACTTTGGATTGACATTGATTTGAGTATAACTTTGATTTTAGTCAAGATAATCTTTTAATTCTTTACGAGAGCACGTTTTAGGTAATTCTTTCAAATTATAGAGAAATGTTTGTTTTTATAACAGAAATAATCCTTATTCAATCAGATGTTGTTACAATTTAGTATTTATTTTAGAAATTCAAGAAAATAATTATTTGATCTTGGGAATATCGCTATTATAATTATTAGACTTGTAATAACTATTTGGAATAATATTCCAAACAGTTATTGCAAAAGAGATATTGAACGATATCCGTCAATAACGTTATATCGTTGAGCAACGCTGTCGTGAATTTTGATAACTTGTTTTTGTTTAGTTTATCTGCGGCGCGAAAGCGACGCGTTCGTTTCGTGCTGTGTATTTTGTGTATTGTTTATAAATAAGTAGTTAACTGTATTAATCGTGTGCGAAAAATAAAATAAATAATTAATTACATAATTATTCTAACTGGAAGTTTTATAGTAGACTTCCTATCATTAGTGGGACGAACAGTAATTTAAAAGACAAGTATTTCTCGGGGGCATTGCCCGGTATTGAAGGGTCGCACGCCACAGTCGGTTAATAAAAATAGAAGTGATATTAAATGTCTTTTGAGACATTGGGTCGCGGTGCTGTTTATGTGATGATATTAAATAGATGTTAATACAATAAGAGGGTGCAATGAGCCCTTCGTGTGGCAGGCCGGCCGTGCTGGCCGCCTTTGTAGCAGCTGTGTGCGTCGCCGCGCCGGCGGCGGCGGCACAGCCAGCTGAACCTCTTCCACACCCTGGTATGTACTTCAGCATAACATAAGTACTTTGTTTGTAATATTAAATATTCAATCAATTCAAACTGAATCTAGCCAGTTCGTAAGACCATCACTGTATGGATCATGTTTTTTTTTAAGTAACAAAAATAATGAAGAATACAGTTTGCGTGATGCTAAGCAATTCTTACAGTACATACATACCATCTGCTTTAATATTTTAATTCCACCATTAATAAGATTTTTGTGGGAAAACATAAAAACATACAATATCCTTACTAGGAAATACAAAAGTCAAATATTAAAAAAACATTAATTTATTTAATTATTTTAGAAGCGTACAGTCATAATTAATGAACAATATATAGAAATATTGTATAAACAATCATATTAATATTGTACAGTGCTGACATTATGGTATAATTGTTATACTGTTAAATATTATCCAAGCTATTTAGGAATGCTCATAAAGAATCAATTATAAAATATTAATATATATATATATATATATATATATATATATATATATATATATATATATATATATATATATATAAAGTGGTATATTGATGGAAACTGTATATATAAAGATTGTGGAGACAGACATTCTTCAGTTAATGAATACATATTATGGTATATGGTAAGTGATATCATAGAAAAATCTAATACAAAAACAAAATTAAGTGAAATTAATGATTTATTATTTATATTATGTAAATGATTGTGATCTCAGGATTAGAATATATTTTATACATCATTTAATAATATAAAACTCTATTGTTCAGTCTAATTAACCACATTCTCACATTTGCCTGTGTTTGTATTGAAAAGTTTTAATGACTTGATCAGAACATTTTCTATATACTCTTTTAAATTTCCACCTGGCCTGTTTTACATCTGGAAAATATAACTCAAAATATTGTAAACCTATCATATGTAAGATCTGGAAAACAACTCAAAATAATATAATTCATTAGGGCTAATTATAAATTGTTGAAAACAGCTGCGGGCCTTTATTATGTAGCCCTTATTATTATTTGTCTGTAGATATGCTGATGTATACAGGCAAAAAATAATAGAGGATTAATTTAAAATAGAAAAAAAGTGTTGGACAAGAAGACTTCAGTATTATCATCAGTTGCCGCCTGATGGATGCCTAGTGGATGTGTGCCGTATATAAAGTATGCTGTATATGACATACAATATATTTCAATTCAATGGAACTGGATTAAAAAGCAACCAATATTGTTGGAATTATGATAGAAACACTATCATATAAATGATACTTGTATAAGTAACAAAGCAAAATTATTAATGACTTTACCGTTTTTTAATTTGTGTTACTTTTGAACATAATAGACTGTTTTATAGTTGGGTTAGGATAGGTGGGATATGATGGGTACAGACTATGTAGTGGAGACAGCCCACATGATGATAATACCAGAAAAGTTGCATGTGCTACAAAGCAGAGTTCTTCTATAGATTAAAGAATGCAGTTTAGAATGGTAAACAAGTTGACGGCCAACCTAATGGAAAATAGTAACTTTCATCTATAGACATGAACAGTACCAAGACAACAGAGTATACAGTTTCATCCATGATACCCTTCATGCATTGCCATGCGCGGCAGAAGACCAGAGCGACGACGACTAGCCAGATGTCTGTCTGTACCACCTATACATGGACGCCGCCATACCGAGGACAAAGGAGTTATTAATGTTATTATTTATAGACAAAGTAACAACAATTACCATATTTTATCAGATACAACAATTAGCTTGTACACTATTTCTACTCATATTACTGGATCATGGCTTAAATGTAAAATTATTACATCCTGTTGTTTCAAATACATTGCTATTAAAGTAAAATAATATTATAGGCCTTTATGATGTTTGAACCTAATATAACACGTAGTTTCTAATGTAGCCGCCCATATACCATATACGTCGCGTGTGGGGAACTGTGTTAGTCGTTCGCTAAAATTATGTGTAAGCCACAAGGCCGTCCGTAGGTACTCCGGCGAATTCGTATCGTAACCGAATACCATCCTTACACGGGTGTAAATTAAGAACTCCTAATTACCGACCACTGCTACGTATCGTGGGACCGATGCGTACACCGATGCGTGCATCTGTTTTCAATTGAGCAACTCTCGAGTCTATTGATTGCGACTGATTCTTCTCTCTACTAATAGACATACGTATGTACGTGGAATAAGATCGAGTTCCCGATTCCGTAATTTTTAATTTATATTTGTTAATAACTACTATAGCCTTTGCCTTCGTTTATGCACTATATTGACCCTGAAGGTGGTCAGATCACATGACGGGTTATTTAAAAAAAAATCTATCTAAGAGTATTAAGAACATAATGTTATGACAACTTGTTCTATTAGACAATTATCGCTTTTTAGCTTGCACTCAACGAAATGAGCGCTCCATTAGAATCGAATTCTTAACTAGTAAAGTAATTCTTTTAGAAAAAAAATCTTATTGTTTCATGCTTAACGAAAAAACGTAAAATAAAATCGCATAAGTGTGTGCCTTCCAGATGATCTTTATTAGACAATAAGATACGATATGTCATTACAAGCAGGCACTTCACATTAGTAATTGAAATAAATATTACGATGAATGCATCCCTCTCAAACGCCATAGACGCTTGCGAAGAAAACGACCGTTCCGCTGATAATTAGGTGGTCGTAAGAAGCTGACCTTGGCGCTTGCGAACGTTGGGCCAGTAGGTACCTGAACGTATGGCAGGCACTTGAGCCCAGGCGTTTTTTGCGAGAATCCGCGGTCCGGCCGACAGCCGACGTCCCGCAGAACACTGGCTGTGAGTTGCCCATCGCGATAACCGGTCGCGCTGGACACGGGACCTTCACACGCCTACCACAGCCGCCGCGCCGACGGCACTCGTGAGATGTTAATGAACTGTTGTCCGTCTAGCTGGAGTAATTGCTGCGAATTGGAAAAAAATCTTTTTTACCATTATAAGCGAGAGCTACACTGCCATAGATTTAATCATATGAATTGTTTTTTTATGTTCACTGAATTCCAAATTCCACCATTTATCAACTCTACATCGACGCTGTTTATTTTATTTATATCATCAATATAAGTACCAATTTTATAAATAATTAAGTAGAATTAGTAAACAGTGAATGCCTCTTATATATTATAAAAAAAAATTGTGCTGTTGGTTATCGCTTAATGATAGATATAAAAGTATAAAGTGTGGTCAGTTGATCTTGATGAACTCGCTAGGAGTCATCCACTCGGTAGATATATAAATACACATGATTGTTTCTTACAAAAAATTACAAACTTATTATAAACACAAACAATTACAAGTCACACTGAGTAAACAATGTTTATTTCTTATAACCACATGGAAATTGACTTGACATGCTATTTTGCTAGCAATACGATTGCTAGTCGTCGTTACTAACAATCCGCAGCCCTCAAATAGTTCATTTGAACTACAATAACGGCCCATTCTCTATGCACCACACAAAATACACATGAAAGAATGATTGTTTATTAATTGAATGCCTTCTAATTTGTATTCTAGTATAATTTGTATATGGATAAGCTTGATGTGTTGTGTGGATGTGCGTGCACGCAACCCGCTCGGCCGCCGGCCGCCGGCCGCCGGCCGCTGCCACTCCCCGTTCCCCGCTGCTCTCAACAAATGGGCGCGCATCCTGCGCAGGAGCACGGCCAATACGTTTGTATCGTGCTATAAATTGGTGGTAAACAACCGCCCATTACTTTCGACTAGCCACGCAAACACTCCACGCATACTAAGCAAGATCACTCACTGTTGTCACAGCTTATAGTTCCGGCGATTTACATAGTACTTAATATGATAAAAATATTTTTAATAAGAACGGCAAACAAGCTGACGAGTTCAGAACCCGTCTAAGGTAATCGTCGATTATAGGTATAAGTTTGAGAAAGTGGCAAAATTGATTATTTGTTGTAAAAATTAAACCGATTTTGATAAAATCTCTGTGGGACCCATTTGAAAAAAAAATCCGCGTCGACTTATAACTGGCGGAGTTATGAGGTAACAAGAAAAATATCACCAAATTGTCCTCTTCCTTTGAAGTCGGTTGTTAAAACCACCCAAGGCGCCACCGCCATGCCTTATTCATGATGTGTCCTACGTTAGAGATCCATCTGGCTTTAGCTGCTTTTTAAGAAGATAAAGAATCGCAATCCTATGCACCGCTGTTTGTATATCTTTATAAAGAAATTACTAAAATTGGTTTAAAATTGGCGCAGCTATCGCGTATGATATAAATAAAAAATATAATGAATTGAAAATTTACTTCTTTTAAATGTTATTTGAGAATAAACTAGTCCTTTACAAAATGAATACGAGCAACCACGGCAGTAGGAACTCCTTCGATTGTAAAGAAATATCACAATCAGGCGACAACAATATAAAAGTTAACTAACAATAATTTAACATTGTGTGTTCTACAGAAAAAAAACTACTTCCAAAAAAGTTGGCAAAACCAGTTATTTTGATTTTAAAACTAAAGTACTGAGTCGATTTTGATAAAATTTCTATGGAACCTTTTTGTAAGTAGGTAAGTATACTGTTTCAAATAAAAGAGGATTTTTCAAGAGACAGCATGGGGTTCTTCAAAAATGGGTAAAGAGGTTTCTTCGGGGTCGGCAACGCACGCGTAATGCCCCTGACAGGCGTTCATAGGCTACGATAACCGCTTACCATCAGCTGAGCCGTATGCTTATTTGCCAATTCACTACTATAAAAAATAGAATTATCTAAATCGGTTTATAACTAACGGAGTTATGAGGTAAAAAATATAAAAAAAATACAACCGAATTGAGGACTTCCTTTTTTTGAAGTCTGCTGAAAAGTATCTATAGTCAAATCTCCTCATCAGACGACGCCGAGTGTGGGTGGGATGCCATTAAGGCATCCTCTCTGCGTAGTTTTGTTTTGATAGTGTCCTCTTAATATTCGGAGCAGTGAGACCTGCCGTCGCCGACGGATGGCGAGTCTCGCCACTCGCCGCTCGCCACCCGCCCTACACAATTGCAAGTAATTGTTGCACGCTGCACAACATGACGCCGGTGCGCACGTCCATTGTTCTCAGACAAACATATGCATGAGGACCGGCGCATATGATGGACATTCGATTTTAAATGTTTTTTTAGAACCAGATTACGACGTGTCGTCGATTATCTTCCATCAAACTTAAAAGAATGAATAGATGAGAAGAAGAACGATGGTAAATATGTGACGGTATGCACTGGTTTACCGCCAGCGTACCTACACCGATAGCGCAGACCAAACGAGGTTACTATTTCACTTTCAACATATTAAAAAAATCTGCAGACGTAGATAGCTCGATCTTTACCCAGTCAATTACCCAAAACAGTAATGTTGGGAGCGGATGTTACCAAAAATGGCGAGCGCCCTGTCTACTCGTATGCCGCGCGTCAGTGGCTAATTTTTATTTCCTTTTTGTCGTAATTGCAGATTAAGTCAATCAATCGATCAATTATTTGTTTGTATAAACATAGCTATAGTTATAAGTTTGATGTTGTAGAAGTGTAGTGCGCTATGTTTCACCATCATAAGGTAGACAAATTGTTAATTACATAAAACATTCATTAAAATTAATTAATCATTATCCTCTGCCTCATTAGTATTTCTATCGTGAAGCAGTTGTGTTTGTATGTGTGTGTTTCGGTTTGAAAGGTGGGATATGGCAGTGAATTTACAGGGTACAGAGGCATAACACCTTACTCCTCAGGAATGGCAACGCATGGGGAATATCATGGAAAAAACAGTATACTATGTTATAAGCTCATGTCTATAAGCGACGGTTACTTTCCATCAGGTGGGCCGTCAGCTTGTTTGTCATTCTAAGTTGTATAAAAAATTACTTTAGAAAATACAATTGCATTATACAAAAAACATAACAATTATCCACTTAAAAATTGTAATAATAAACAGTAATCTAATTGAAATAATAAGGCAAATATTATAATCGCTCGGAGCGGCAAAATTGATCGGGCCCTGCTTAAAATATGTAGCCAAAGTATACACGAGTGTTAAAATCCGTAGGTAAAGTCTGAGAATAGAACTTTGATAGGATAATAAAATGTTGACTTTGTTTATCACTTCTCAAGTGCAAAGTATTTTTTTTTAATGAAAGCGATAACGAAACGGGCGCGTTTGCGATATACGTACCTACTGAGTGGATTTCAAATCCGCCTTTACACAAATCTAAAACTATGGTAGTGCGCAAAAAGTAACCAAGGGGAAAAAAGAGCGCATTTCATATAGGCTACGTAAACCGATTCGGTCAGGAAAATCTTACCAATCTGTTTATATAATCTTACCAATATGTTAAAAAAAAACCGCCTTTTCTCGTTATGATAACCAGCCTGATATTCAAAATGGAAACGAATGGGAGTAAAATGTTATTATAGTTCGTTTTTCGATATTAATAAAATGTAAATATTTCTCACTGAAACGTGAATCATGTGACAATAGTCATAATTCCCACGTCAAAATAAAAAGAAATATGAAATACAAAGTCAAATCTTTCCATGACTAGTTTAGATGGCAGCCATAGCCAGCAGATTGCATTTGACAGCATTTTTGTTATTGAAGTTGGCATTATTGTGATTTGATCATTTAACTGTTATGTCCATGGTACTGCTCATGTGTATAGGCGACGGTTACCACTTTCCATCAGGTGGACCGTCAGCTTATTTGCCATTCTAAGTTGTATTTAAAAAAAAAAACTAAACTTTGGCATGATGTTTTCTGACCAAATCCATACATTTAAAGCTAGTATGGAAGTTTCGCAAGACTGGTAGCGTGGTACATCTAAGAACAAGGAATTACATAGAAGGAATGATAAAAATAAAAACTAAATCATATGGTTGCCTCCTTTCTTTTTATGCAAATATAATTAGTAAAAAGAGAACGAAAGATACACCATCATTTGTAATTTTTCTCAATTCATATCAGGCTAGTGTATAGAAAATGTTTGATATGTCAATTATTTATCAATGACAATTTTACATTACTATATTGTATATTCAACACAGTTTATGTAGAAAATATGCAAGCAGGTAGTATCTGAATTTGGTAGGGTTATATGGCCGTATAACATTTTCCATACACTAGCCCGCTATGAATTGTCAATTTTATCATTTCTTCTATGTAATTCCTTGTTCTTAGCGACACATAACTCTTCAAAGCCAGCAAAACGTGATGCAACGACGAAGCTATCTCAAAAAGCTGTAAAATTGCCGATCGCTGATACCAACAATATCGTGTATATTTAGTGCTCTAAATAGCTCTTAAATATAACCATAATACAAAGATACGGCGTATCGTCATTCACAAGAGCGTTGTTAATAAAAACAAAGAGCCAGTTGAGGCTGATGCGTCGCCATTCGAATCACCATCTGAACCGTGAATAGCCACACTCGTACGGTGTAGTTAGTTAATTATGCTGACGTCCTACTTACTAAACCTTACTATATACTTATTATAAACTAGCGATCCGACCCGGCTTCGCACGAGTAGACAGAATTTTTGAAAATAAATACATAAAAGAAAAAAAAGTTTTAGCCAATTTAACTGATCAGTTATTTGATATCATTTTATATGTGATTCTTTAAATTGATATAACTTTTTTATTTATGAACCGATTGAAATAAAACAAACACTGAATGTTAAATGGGACAAACCGCAACGTATAGTGAAAACCGCATTCAAATCGGTTAAGCTGTCTCTGAGATTAGCGCGCACAAATGTACACCTAAACAGATAAAAATACTAAAAGTAATTGTTTTGAATTCTATTGCGTTCATGAAGTCCTTCTACAATAGTTGTTCCTATATATGTGCCACGTACAGACAGCGGCCGGTTATGATTTTATTATATGTACGAATATTGATGTAGTAGAGTTCGTTCAATATACACATACCTAGCGCATGGCGTGGAGAAGGACATAGGATACTTATTGACCCGGAGCTAGTCGCAGATAAAAACTAATAATAAAATAATATTATAAATGTGACAGTTGGTAAAGCTGTTTGAATATGTCGCTTAATGCTGCTCAGTAGACAGCCAGGCGTAAAGCGCACTGTCTCTAATGAAACACTATTTTATATTTTGACATCTCACTACGCAATCCAAACATTACAAAACTAGTTGCGACTCGCGGCTTTGTCCTTCTGAATTAAAATAAGAATTATCCAATATAAAAAAATAATAAATCTAGTTCAATCGTTCATTGCATACTGAAATTTATTTTATTTTATTTAATTATCTCTACTATTTTTTTTATACCACAAGGTGGCAAACAAGCGTACAGCCCGTCTGATGGTAAACGGTCACTGTTGCCTTCACCAGAGGGAGACTTTGTACAAAAGTCGATTGCTTAGGTACCTCCGTCCCACTCGTGTTTCTACCTTGAAGCAGTTGTGTTTGCATGGCTGTGTTTCGGTTCAAAGGGTGGGATATGGCGTGAATTTACTGGGTACAGAGGAATAACACCTGAGTCCTCAGAAATAGCAACGCATGGTAGGTATCATGGACGAAACAGTATACTCTGTTATATCCATGGTACTGCTCATGTCTATAGACGACGGTTACCACTTTCCATCAGGTGGGCCGTCAGCTCGTTTGTCGTTCTAAGTTGTATAAAACAAAAAAAAAGCCTATGGCCGCTTGCGACACTAAGGGTGTCACGTGCCCGTTGCCGACCCTGAAGACACTTTAATAAATATATTCTTTTTGATGAACACCATACTGCAGTCTCTAGAGAAACCCTCGGCAGGGAGCTCATCCCACAGCCTGAGCGTCTTGTAGTCGTCTTGGTGTTTGCTCCCTTCCATGAATATCTGTCCTTTTAGGTATTTACAAATTTTAACATGACAATATTAGTATTTGTCTCTAATACGTGTTATGTGTTTGATCAGTTAGTACGAATTACTCGTGTATATATGTATATAGTACGTAATTACATTCATTATGAACAAAGGACAGTGAGTGGTAATGTGAGATAGCGACCACAAAGAAACTGACTGGATGCTGCGGTTTCGCGGTCGATATGATCTTTTGAAGCACTCTCTTGTATCATATCTGTTGTATAGTCGTATTATACATTAAGATATAGTTATTAAAGTACCTAGTTCAGCCTTAAGTTTTGTTGCAAATGAAAATACATTTTGTATGAACTAATGTAATATTACTAAAATGTTTACCTATATATTTATTAAAGTCTCAGCAAAAAATAAAAAAAATATTCTATTCGAAATGGCCACCTTCGACTTTTATACAGACTACAGTGTGTTTTTTGATCCAAAAAACAACCATCCACTTTTTATATTTTTATTTTGTAGAATCACTGTTTTGACCGACGGCTCCATACCCACTCTGTGCAAGGCGATCACTGTAATCTTGTTTTCTTTAACACCCCGTTCCTTTTTGTTATTTGATAATGAACACGAAAACATATGAGAAATGGCGCGAAATCGAAAAAAGTTTTTAAAATAATAAACGTGTTCCAAATTCAAAGTAATTAAAAAGTTGAAAAAAGAAAAGTTTTTATGTAACAGTATTTATGGCCAGACTAGTTATATGTAATTTATATTTACCTAACTCTCTGTTATAACACTATATTACAGCGAGTTTCCTATATAGTAGTATCGTAAGTACCTAGGCTAGGCTAGTGGAACTTTTGTCCGACAAGTAGAACGATTATTTTAATTTTGTCGTATAAAGCATTAATTTAAGCTGTTCTACAAGAAAAAACTGACATACAAAATTAAATATGGGATTGATTGTTTTTTCAATCTAGAAGCTCTACAAGCTTCTAGATTGAAAAAACAATTTGCAAAATCGGTTCGGAATTGTGGAACATCGCGTGAAATACCTACACGACAATGTAGGCACCGGCGAATGTCCACCTTTTTGAGGTGACGTTGCAAAATATAAAATATATGTATATAAGTTATTAGAGAACACATTATTGATTACTAACTATTTATCACGTAATATTTTTATGTTAATTGTACTTTTTGTGTCCCAAATAAAAGAAAATAAAAAAATACATAATAAACATGGTGGCAAGTACATAAAAACACAGTGGAATGGTTTCAATGAGATAAAACATCTATTTTTATTATGATTAGTTACGAATATATATTATTATTATTAAATTAAAGATTCTACGTCACGACCTTTACATGTAAGTAAAAATACATTCAGTACAAAATGCATGAAAATTGATGCACTCCTGTGTAAAATACGAGGAGAAAAATTACTACATGGAATAATATTTACTAAAATATTTTAATTACTCAAAGTACACGACTGTGTGGGAGATGATTAACAATGGAAGGAATTAATAGATATGTATTAATAATGATCTATGTAGCGGTCCGTGTGCGGTCGGTCGCGGACGCGGCTGATAACTTTATCGGGGGGTCAGGGGTGCGCGCTCGGCTGCCGCGCTGTTTGTTATCACACAGTGTATTACTAAGAAACTGCCGAGACGGTATCTTTATTATCGACATCTCTAGGACACGCTTTCACTCCTCTCAGAATAAATACAAACAATAAACATAAAACATAAAGGCGACAAAGAGCACAAAACAAGGGCAACAAATAGATCCCAAACTAGTACCGAGTAGGTACGAGTATGTCTATACTGCTACATATACAGCGCGCACCAACAAACGTAACAAATGATGATTGATGGATACTTTTAATGGAGAGGATTCTTTTGTGTCGACTAATTTTGTTATAATAGAAGTCCAATTGTTTGTGGTTTTCAGTAAATGGCATATTTGTCATAGAAAGTGTCCCTAATAAAATGAAATGAAAATAAAGTGAGATTTATTCGTAAAAACATAACTGTAGTTTCATAAGTCACAGTACTAATATTAATTTATAATTTTAAATAAGTACAGTAGTTGTGGTTTTAGAACTGGGCTCCTAAATAGGTTAAAAAATAAATAGTTATTATAGGACATGATACCTATGAGGAAAATGCGTTATTGACAGTAGGTATTAATTTAATTCTAGCTATTACATTTTTATAAAAAAAAATTAAAACATTTTATCACTTTTGGCTACAAACCGAATGGTAACATGACGTGGCTGAATGCACTCTTTTTTTTCAGTGTCATTTTAAGTCTATGCATCTTGGTCATACCATATATCAATGGTGTGAATAATTGTTTGATTAGCTAATAATGTACTAATGCGTCGAACTGTATCAACAATCAACATGCAGGGTAGGTCGCGGCCGGCGCGTGTAATACAAATAATTTGCATGAATGAGTGTCGAGTTCCCTCGTGCTTTGAATACTAAATACGTCGCGGTGCGGCCCGGGCGGGCGTCCTCTACAAATGAAACGGGCCTAAGCACCTAATGAAATTCGACGATTTAACTATGAACATGTACGGTCTCCGGTCCTCGTCTAAAGTACGAGTGAAAGTGAAAGCTAAGCTAAGCGAAACTAACTTTGTTTAACAAGGGGGAGCGTTAGTAATGGGGACTAGCTACTAGTTCTATTACTAACAATACATAATAGACTGTTTGGGCGACCTCTACACGGGCCTTCCTAAAAAGAATCGTGCTTAAATGTATGTGAGATCATCATGTTAGCTAATTGACTTGACCGGAAAAAGGGATTGTTAGCAATGGGGTCTAAATGCCTATACAGCCTGGTAATATATCCTGTCAGGTTATACCTCTTGAAAAACATCGTGGTTAATTCTTGACTAATTCGTTACGGTGGGCTAACAAGTCCGTTTTCATCCTCATATATAACCCGTCACTGGTGCACCGCCAGGATAGACTGACTACCGTAGTTAGGCCTTGGAGATGTTTTAATAAGAACGCTGCCCATCCCCCGCCCTCCCTTAGTCGTCTTTTACGACACCCACGGGAAAGGAAGAGGTGGCCTATTCTTTGCCGGGTCCACACGGTGAATTCTTTTCTTTGTCTAAAATAATATTTGCAGATTGTTTCCATAGAAATTTTATCAAAATCGGTTCAGTATTTCAGTTTTTAAATCAAAATAATTGGTTTTGTTACATTTAAAGTTTTTTTTTGTCAAACACAATCTTTTTAGTTTGATAGATTGTATTGCATAGTTCCCAAAGAGGATTGACGTCAGGCAAGCGGCCAGTCGTAAAACCAAGCCAAATCTTTTTGTAATATGGATTAAAAAAAAAATATTACGCCGACCCTATATAATAATTGCGATAAGGGTAGGAAGAAGAAGTTTGGATCGCATAGTTTTTTGTTGATCTCTCATAGTTGGACGTCCGCTAAGCTAAACAAAGTCAAGGTAGTTTAGCTCTTTGTGTGGCATGCGCTTGAAAAGCTTTTCAGTTGTACATTCCTCGGGACAGCTGCAGTGTTATTGTGCTAAGGTACTCGGGCATAATGCTCGTATTCAGTCGGATGTACAAACTAAGCACTTAATTTGTACATGCGACCGGCTACTACATACTTGTCGTAGCTAATTATGGTATATTGTTTAGAACGGCAAATAAAGGAATTATGTAATCTTAACAGTCCACACACCAATCCATACGGATATACCATACACCTATACTTAACGCACACAAACACACTACACGGCGTCACCTAATGTTTTATAAGTATTAGAAAAAGGGATTGTTACTTCAGTTCGCAATAAAACAATGTACCTAGTAAGAAGACGTGACATTTTAATTTCTAAAACAGATCAAGCAAAAACATTTTTGAACCTTAAGTGCTACAACAATACTACTGTTATAGTTGGAAAATTATAAACAACGTATGTCATCCTTATTTCGTTCTTTTACACAATTTATTAATGGCGGACAATCAGATGAAAAGTGATCACTGACCGTTTGTAAAAACACGGCCATTATGTCGCAGTGGCCAGTCAAGAAGTATTTTTTATGCAACATAGTAATTGAATGGAAGCAAGTTGGAGATAATAATCGTTCCCTAGGAACTTAACAGCACCATAGATACTACACATTATACTACGACGTCTATGGCACTCTACATAGGTTGCCATACTAGAGTTTCCAGATTCTATTTTTCTACAAAGTTTCCTTTTAGCACATCTTAAATTAACCACGATGGGTTGTTGCGCGGACCCTGTGGTATATTACTAATTACTGGACCCCTGCCCCCCTGCCCCCCTTATTGCACAGTGCAATATGCAACAATAAAGGGCTGTGTTGCTGCAGGGGCGGCGGGCGAGGCGGTGGCAAGCGCGGGCGCGTCGTGCGGCGCGGAACAGTTCGCGTGCGCGGACGGCTCGCGCTGCGTGCCGGCCGCCTGGCGCTGCGACGCGCGCCCGCACTGCCCGGACGGCTCCGACGAGATCGATTGCAGTTAGTACTAGTGCACACTGTCTACACCAGCCCCCTTGTGGGCGCCGCAGGCCTAAAGGGGGGCGGTAAGAGACCCTGAAAAAATTGAATAATTTACACAATAATTGATTCATTTAATTTAAAGTATTAGTGGTTTTTAAGTAGGTGAAAAAATGGGGGCGCTAAAAAATAATTTATTCTCAAAGTGGGCAGTAGACAAAATAAGTTTGGGAATCCCTGGTATAGAGCAACCGGTGGCCCAGCGCCGCTGACATATCCAGAACCATTACATGACAGTGCGGGCCGCTCTCTCCGTACGTGTCCGTTGGACCACTGATAATGGTTATCCAGTTAGAAATGCAGTAATTTACAATCCATAGAGTCCACTACTGCAGACGTATCATCAGTATCCTATAGGGATCCGTTATGGGTATAGGAGGAGGATATTAACTTAGGTAATGTTAGCACTGCACAGGCTGCTTACTGTATGGTTTTATTTCGAGTTTTCCTGCACTGCGCTGAATTCCTTTAGTTGTCTCTTCAGTATCATGGGAGTGAAAGAGCACAGAGGTCCGTTGTTAATTGATGACAGAACAACATCACCAAGGACAATACAAAGTATAAAAATATTCTTAAAGTTTTTATAAATGAACTGAGTGGTCTCGCGCTCCCGATATATCATCATACCAGGGTACGTATGTCACACTGCCCATACTGGTGTATAGGCTGTTGTGACATATCCTGATGATATAATGACAAATTATACACCGAAACGGAACTAAATAATTTGATTTCTCTTCGACTGTCTTAAACACATGACGATGTCAGTCTGCGAACTGACGAAAATAGGTATGTTTTTATATTAAACAAGTTGCTAAACATAAGAACGGATCCGTTATTATGAACACATGTATATATAGATAAAAGGCCTTGTGTAGTACGTTCTCTCTGCCTACCGCTCAAGGGACTCGGCGTGAAGATAATCTATGGGGATGAGGCTGTGTAATGTGGTAATGGTGTAGGTTGGAACACGACATGCGCGGCGGCGCAGTTCCGGTGCGCGCGCAGCGGGCTGTGCATCGCGGCCAGCTGGCGCTGCGACGGCGACCCCGACTGCGGCCCCCACGACCACTCCGACGAGGACCCGCACTTGTGTGAGTATACTGTCGACTAAAGCATTAAGTTTTCCCTACACACTGCAATGTGGAGTTCCTCCAAGGTTTCTCCGGAACCAACGACATCCACGTTTAATGTGTGTGATTCATCATTGGACACAATAACTTTCTGAGGCCTGCGGAAACTAAGACATTGTCTGATCTGCAACTGCTTAGATTATCTAGACTAAATGAATTGTCACACAAAATGGATCGATTATGAGGCTAAGTGGCTACTCCTTTAAAACATAATGAAGGGGACACAAGTTGTACTATAACGATGTTTATTTATATAGCTCTTTTACTTTAATTTACGAGGACAAAGTCGCGATCTATAACTAGTAAATTGACGAAATACTTTGTGTAATGTAGGCGAGGAGGATTTCAAGTGTCCGGGTAATTGGGCGCGGTGCGCGGAGCCCGTGGACGGGCAGTTCACGTGCGCGCCCATCGCCGCCTTCTGCGACGGCACGCCGCACTGCGCCGACCGCAGCGACGAGTACAACGACATCTGCGGCAACTGTACGTCGACGTTACGGCCCGCCTCTACACGACACCACACTAAGATGCACCACATTACACTATGACACCCCACACTACACCTACATTCGTATCCATCAGCACTGTCTAACAGAGTGATTGCTGCTCAAATATCTAACAAGATAACAATCGAGCAAAACAATTGCACAATGCTCCTTTCTATTATTCTATTTCTATATTCTAAAATTTTAATAATGCTTGCATTTTATTTACTTGTATATTTTATCCTAACACTGGCGTTGGTTAATACCGCAAAGATAATAATGCAAGTGTTCGTATGGTGTAGTCACGGAGGCGCAGTGCTCGCCGCTGGGCTGCGAGGCGGGCTGCCGGCCGACGCGCGAGGGGCTCGCCTGCTACTGCAGCGACGGCTACGAGCCCCGGGACGGCCGCTGCGTCGGTCAGTACCGGGCGCTAGTACGCTCCCTCGCACCGCACCTACTCTACTAAATAAGTTATTTGTCTCTAATACTGTACTAGCTATAAAATATTTTTCAACTCTCAAACTGAACATAACATATTTAGATTTGTTCAAATGTAATTTATTATGTGTAAAAATCAGACACAGTACACTGTTCTACTAATTTTATAAATATGTAAGTTCGTTTCTCAGTTCTTTAACGATTTAAATAGAATTTAGCACTCAAATGGATCTTAATCCTACATTACCACAAGGATATTTTTTATCCTAATTGTCCATGACAAAATCGTAGTAGGCACGGCTAAAAGTCTTCTGTAGTATTCTAGGTTCCTAGAACTTTTGACTCAAAAATTTCTTGTCGTAAGGGTCCGCATGACATCAGTATTTTATGTAGTGTCACAAGCGTTCAGATGTAGGTTAATCGTAATCTGTGGCGTCATTAATCATAATTTGCACTCTTGTTATAAACGAAAACTTGTATACGTTCTGTGTGCACGTGTGTGTATGCGTACGCGCAGATTTCGACGAGTGCACGCTGGAGACGTCGTGCTCGCAGCTGTGCACCAACTCGCGCGGCTCGTACTCCTGCTCCTGCGTGGCCGGCTACGTGCTGCAGTCCGACGGCACCTCCTGTGCTGCAGTCAATGGTACCACTACCACCACCTCTCCCCCTCCACTACCATTAGTAATATGTGTACTACATTTTTTTTACAAAATACAGCAACTTAAATTACAGACCTGTGATACCGAATTATAATTCCTAATGAGTTAAAACCTGGCCAGGTAAATTGTTATTGTTAATACAGTGTAACTCTCGATAATAATTTTATTTGTACCAGTAAATATAATAATTCTTTTTTTTTTTAATATTAATCGTCAATTGGAGTCGTCCGTAACAGAATAGCAATTTATAAAAATTGATGAGAACCGACGATGTAGTTGCATTTGATCACTGGATGATAGAGGTGCGGTATGTGCAGAGCCGGTGGATGCGCCGCTGTCGCTGGTGGTGGTGACGCAGACGAGCGTGGAGCGCGTGTGGGTGGACGCGCCCGCGGACGCGGCCACGGCCACGGACGGACCCACGGACACGCACGCGCACGCGCACGCGCACGCGCACGCAGCCGCGCGCAACGCCTCGCTGCCAGCGCTCAACGTGCGCGCCGTCGACTTCGACTACACCAATGGGTGAGGCTGGACGTTATTTTGGATGAAACTGTTATTATACGTGTTATATACTGGCCACCAGTCGCTAGTTCGAATTTTTATATATGTGAAATATCTATTGACATGTGTCACAATTATTCTATTCTAATAAAATAACTTATGTAGATATACGTATTTTATAAATTGGCGACGATGTCAACTATCGATACAAAAAAATTGAAGAAAACACGAGCCTCGCTACGGGGTTTACTCACAAAACTAGAAAATTATATCACGACTAACGAAACAATCCCTCAAGAAGAAATTCAGTCAAGACTTCAATCACTTCAAGAAACATTACGAAAATTACAAGAAATTCAACACGAAATAGAAACAGAATCACCAGAGGAACAACTTAATGAAGAAATAGAAACAAGGTACGACTTTGAAGAGAAATGTACAATTTTAAAGACCAAACTTTTGATACTACAAAACAGAAATCACGAACCCACCGCAGCACTACAGCTATCCCCATCACCTTCGAGCACCAATTCACGTCAAGACAGAAATCCCAAAATGAACTTTCAACCATTTCAAGAAAAGGAAACCTTTAAAAATTTTACGAAAAGATTAACAGTATATTTCTTATTAAACAACATTGAAGACCCTAAAATTAAAGTATATATATTACTATCGGCGTTATCTCCTGAACTTCATGAAAAGTTACACGACCTATGCTCTCCTGAGGATCCAATTAATATGAACTTTATAGAACTTACTCGTACACTGGATGACCACATAGATCCAAAACCGAGTGTATGGGCATTACAACATAAATTTATTACACGGGTACAAAAAGAGGATGAAACAGTAGCAATGTACGCCTCCGAATTAAAGAAATTGTCCAACAACTGTGAATTCAAATGTCAAAACTGCCATAAACCAACCTTAGAAAGCTTTATATCACTGCAATTTATCCGAGGATTGAAGGACAGTGATATAAGAATAAGAATCCTACAAGACCGAGAAACTCCACCTTTTACGAGATTGGTACAAATAGCTACATCCATGGAAATGGGAAAATCGGAAAACATACGAATGTCTACAGACATCCACAGATATTCTGACAGCCTCAATAGAATTACAAATATAACAAATAAAAGTAATTATGCTAATACATCACCATCTCAAATACAAAATCGAAGACTACCAATAACAATAAAAGAATTGAAAGGAAAATGCTACCGATGTGGAAAAAATGACCACCAGTCTAAAGAATGTGGTGCTCTAAAATCCATTTGCATGAAGTGCAACAAAACGGGTCATCTAGCGCGTGTTTGTTTACAAAGAAACCTAAATATGAATAAATTAGATGATACGACAAGTAATACGAGTGATGACAACACGGGGGATATTAATCTCATGAAAAGTGAAATATCAGAAAAATACATGATCCCAATAAAAATTGAGAACATACCAATCAATATGGAATTTGACACTGGAGCAACATTGTCATCAATATCCCTGAAACAATTCAAGAAATTGAATATCAGAAACCGAATATTCAAAACTGATATGAGATTAAGAACATACACTGGAGAAATTATTAAACCCTCAGGAGTTGCTTACGTCAAATATGCATATAAAGATCAGACCTTTAATGGAAAATTATATATAATCAACCAAGACGTTGACGCAATTTTTGGCAGAAGCTGGATGAAAGAACTTACAATAAAATTATCAGATATCAATATAATACGAAATTCAGAACCATCTACGAATCTTGATCAATTATTAGAAGAATATACGAACACTGTATTTAGGACCGACTTAGGAAAAATACCAAATTACCAAGCTCATCTGAATCTCAAGGATAATATACAACCTATATTTATTAAACCTCGTCGTATACCGTATGCTTTAAAGGAAAAAGTTGATGTAGAGATAGAGCGACTATGTTCAGAAGGAATCTTAACTAAAGTGGACCATGCGGAATGGGGAACTCCAATCGTACCGATCATAAAACCTAACGGCACTATCCGTTTATGCGCAGACTATAAGGTAACCCTTAACAAATGTATCAAGGATGAACAATACCCAATCCCCATAATTGAAGACATATTCGCAGAAATGAATGGAGGGAAATACTTCTGTACCTTAGATATCAAACAAGCCTACCTAAATTTAGAAATGGATGAAGAAAGCGCCCTTCTACAAACGTTAAGCACACACAAGGGAACTTATAAAGTAAATCGATTGATGTTCGGTGTTAAGGTAGCACCTAGCCTATGGCAAAAATTTATGGATCAATTACTTCAGGGACTAGATGGAGTCAAATGCTTTTTTGATGACATTATTATTCAAGGAACCTCAGAAGATCAACTCCTATCACGACTGAGACAAGTTCTTCAGAAACTCAAAGAGAGTAACCTGCGCGTCAATAGAGAAAAATGCAACTTTTTTAAGCGAAGTATTAATTACCTAGGACATATAATAGATGAAGATGGACTACATAAAAATAAAGACAAAGTGAAGGCCATTATGAAAACAGAGAGACCAAAAAACGTAAATGAATTAAGAACCTTTCTTGGTATGGCGAATTATTACAATAAATTTATACCCAACTTAGCCTCAATAACAAATCCCCTAAATGAATTACTAAAGAAAGAAAAGGAATTTCAATGGTCCTCCAAATGTGAGACAAGCTTTAATAAAATTAAACAGGAGATATTGAGTGAAAGAGTACTCATTCATTTCGATCCCAAAAAACCATTGATAATAGCCACGGATGCTTCTCCAACAGGATTAGGAGTTGTTTTATCTCATAAACTAAAGGATGGATCTGAAAGGCCAATCGCATTTGCTTCTCGATCACTTTCAACTAGCGAAAAGAAATATAGTCAAATCGATAAAGAAGCTACAGCCATCTTTTGGGGTATAAAAAAATTTTTTCACTACTGCTACGGTCGGAAGTTCACACTGATAACTGACCATAAGCCTCTTACCTCAATCTTTCACCCACACCACACACTTCCAGCCCTAAGCACAATGAGACTGTTCCATTACGCACATTTTCTATCAGGATTTGATTACGATGTAGAATACAGACCGGCATCAAAACATTCAAATGCTGATTATTTATCAAGATTTCCAGTGGAATATGTAAAAGAAAATTCTAGAGATCAACACTGCACATTCCAACAACAACAAATTAATACGCTTGATGTCCGACCAGAACTTATAGCTAGAGAAACAAAAATAGATGAAGAACTTAAAATATTATTGGAAGCACTAAAAACAGGTCACTCAGTACGACAACATGGCTATAACGATAACGAACTTACACTTCAAGACAATTGCATTTTGAAAGGAACCCGAGTTGTAATACCGCACAGCCTACGTAGCCGTGTACTTGACGAACTACACGAAGGACATGTTGGTATTCTTAAAATGAAATTATTAGCACGCAGTTACATATATTGGAAAAATATAGACACAGATATTGAAAACAAGGTAAAATCTTGCAGAGCATGTCGATTACAACAGAATGAACCCCCAAAAGCGCCACTACACCATTGGGAGCAACCTACAGAACCCTGGCAACGACTGCATATCGACTTTGCCGGACCTGTACAGGGTTACCAACTTTTAGTTGTCATAGATGCCTTCACAAAGTGGGTTGAAATCTATCCTACTAAGATTACTACAAGTTCGTGGTGTATTACTAAACTGAAAGAACTGTTCACTATATTTGGAATACCACATACATTAGTATCAGATAATGGACGACAGTTTATATCTCAAGAATTCGACTGTTACCTTTCCAACTGTGGTATAAAACACTCAAAATCAGCTCCCTACCATCCAGCGACTAATGGCCAAGCGGAGCGCTATATACAAACAATAAAAAGGGCGCTACGTGCAATGGAGGGGGAGAGGGGTGACATTAATGATAAACTTCTGACCATTAAGACACGACTCAGACGTACCCCGACCTCCAATGGTCGAACACCATATCAGCTTCTGTTCAATCGAGACATTAGAACCAAGCTCCATGTCATGTTCCGTACCACACCACCACTAGCGGTAGCTGAATTGAACAACAGGCCTCCTGTCAAACAAATGTATATAACAGGTGACCGGGTCCAGGCTAGAAGCTACTCTGTACGCGGGCCAAAATGGGAATTTGGCAATATAGTAAATAGACTGGGACGATTGCACTACGAAGTACAGACCGACCAGGGAGCTGTGTGGCGTAGGCACGTGGAGCAGTTGTTACCGGCTCCAGGAGTCCAGCAGTGCAGAATAGCGGCGGAGGACTGTTATATACTGGCCACCAGTCGCTAGTTCGAATTTTTATATATGTGAAATATCTATTGACATGTGTCACAATTATTCTATTCTAATAAAATAACTTATGTAGATATACGTATTTTATAATACGCATTGTTTTATTTTTTTTTTTTTTTTTTATTTTTATATATATATATATATATATATATATATATATATATATATATATATATATATATATATATATATATATATATATATATAAATATTGTGTGTAGTTTCGTCGTTATAATTCTAAATATTTTTTTCTAACCCCTGTGTGGGTGCAGTCGCATACTTCTGTAGAATAAAGTTTCTTTCTTTCTTTATTTCTTGCTTTCTTATTATTTAAATATATTATTTAATATTATACGCTATTTATTTCAAATGAGATATATTTTTAATTTTGTTTACATCTTCATATTATATACCAATAATATAAAATAATAATAATAAGTAATAATTTGAAAAATATCATATGTATAGTAGAAACATAGAAGTTCTCTCGTTTATTATTTTGTAATATTTACAACATTATAATATTACACACATACTGTTGGAGATATATATATATATATATATATATATATATATATATATATATATATATATATATATATATATATATATATATATATCATAGTAACATTTGTGCCGTGTTACGATACGATCACAGCACGATCTGCTACGTGCACCACAACCTGAGCAAGTCGGGCATCGTGTGCGTGGACGCGGACGACTTCAGCCGCCGCACCGTGCTGCCCACGCCCGCACTCTTTCCAGACGTCAACTGTAAGTCTTATAACGAAACACCGCGTCATTCCGCGTGTATACCGCTCGCGGTGCTACTCCGCACTACGGTGCACCACACTACAACATAGCGTAGTACACTACTCCATCACACCACACAGTTTTTACACTATGCCACACTACCCCACACACTATGTGGTACTACGCCACACTTCACTTTCAGTTTGTTGTAATAGTGTCGATAACAATTTTAATTTGCATCTATAATATATTAAAGAAGAAATATAAAATATTTTGTCTATAACTTGTATAATAAATCTTTATTACGGTTACTATTACTGTGTGTAAGGCACTCGTAGAGCGATAACAGATTGTAAAGAAAGAGTACATTCCTGTGGGTGTGTAGCCGTGAGCCACATGGCGATCGACTGGGTGTCGGGCAACTGGTACCTGGTGGACGAGGCGCGCGAGGCGCTGTACGTGTGCGAGCGCGAGCTGGCCAGCTGCCGGCTGCTGCTCGACTCCGGCCTCGACAAGGTGCACGGCTTCGCCATCGACCCCACCGTCGGGTTAGTGACTCCACACGTGACACGTTTACCAACCAAGCGATCCATGTATTTATTTATTCATAGGAAAACCAGGGCTAGCAAAAAGATACAGTTTAGGATAACACAATAAGCCAGTAATAGGTTTTCACAAGTAGCAACAATATAGATACAAGGCGCTGTACACAAAGCAACAGAAATAGGAGTTAACAAAAAAAAATGAATAAACAAGAGGAATGAAAACAAAAATAAAATAAAATAATGATGAATAAAATATAAAGTAACAATAAATTTGATTAAAATATGGCCTTCTTATCCATACAATAGTTATTCAAACTGACTATAAATAAAAAAATGCCTTCTCAGTTGGTCTCTCACTGTATGTATTACATACATTATTGACATAATTCACGTTTTTTGTCTCCAAATAGTAAAAGGTACAGCAGCAAATCACTAAAGATTGACTGAATTAAACTTGGTGATGTCAGCGGTGGTTTGTGATGAAAATAAAATAAATAAATATTAGTAACTCACAACTCGAGTGTGACTAATTATATTACTAGATTATAATTATATTATTACTAAATTATATTACTAATTAATTATATTCGAGTATTACGTTTTTAATTATACCGAGCACATTTGTTTATTTATTCATTAGTGCATGTACCATATGTGTACGTGGTGGACTTAACGTTAAAAGTATTCTCTCTCAGTCAACCATAGGGAAGGGTCAGAATAGGGTCGTGTTGCTGGGCAATAATAAGTTTGCTAGTGGGCACGTGCAGGTTCATGTTCTGGACGGTGTGGGGAGCGTCGGCCCCGAGCGTGGAGCGCGCGGACCTGGCGGGCGGCAACCGCACGGCGCTGGCGCGGCTCAAGCTGGTGTACCCGTCCGCGCTCACGCTGGACCTGCCCGCGCGCGCCCTCTACTGGCTCGACGCCTACCTCGAGACCATCGAGCGCGCCGACTACGACGGCCGCCGCCGCCGCACGCTGCGCTACCAGCCGCTGCGCAGGGGATACGTGGTTCGTATAGCGCACCGCTCTGCCCTACGGTACTCGGCCGGCGTCACATTACGCTACACTAGCAGGCGGCGCTATAAGAAGTTGTTCAGTGACTAGATTATTATGCGACTTTTCAATTAACCTTAGATTTTTGGGATTTTGAATCCCTTTAAAGCTATCGAGTAAATAAAAGGACATTTATTTTTAACAACCGTGTATATAGCTCAGTGGTACTGGTCCCGGCAGACGCAGAAGCTGCAGCAGATGTCGCTGCTGGAGAGCACGCTGTACCTGCCGCTGTGGGACAACTCGAGCGTGGTGGGCGTGGCGCGGCTCGGGCCGCAGCCGCCGCGCCACGTGGCCGCGCTGCACGCGCGCCCCGCCGCCGCGCTCGTCTACCACCGCCAGCGCCAGCCCGCAGGTGCGCAGTACCTACGGCGCTCAGTGCCATCGAGCTGAGCCGCATTACTATCACTTCAATACAATTTTGTAACGTTCCAGGCCTTAGTAAGTCTCTCAAAAGTTACGAGAATGAGAGACAATAATTTCTTGATCGATTAGTAGTCAGTTTTTGTTTAATAGATATAAATACTGAAATGCGAATGTGTGTGGTGTGTTGCAGTGCAGCACCCGTGCGCGCGGCAGCGCGGCGGCTGCGCACACATCTGCGTGACGGCGTACGCGCACGGCGCCGCGCGGCCGCACTGCCTGTGCCGCCACGGGTACCGCCGCGCCGGCCACGGCGACTGCCTCCGTGAGTGTACACCGCCACCCTACACCGCCCCGCGCCGCACCGCACCACACCGCACCACGCCGCACTACACTACACTACACTACACTACACTACACTACACTACATGTCATCTGCGTGACGGCGTACGCGCACGGCGCCGCGCGGCCGCACTGCCTGTGCCGCCACGGGTACCGCCGCGCCGGCCACGGCGACTGCCTCCGTGAGTGTACACCGCCACCCTACACCGCCCCGCGCCGCACCGCACCACACCGCACCACGCCGCACTACACTACACTACACTACACTACACTACACTACACTACATGTCATCTGCGTGACGGCGTACGCGCACGGCGCCGCGCGGCCGCACTGCCTGTGCCGCCACGGGTACCGCCGCGCCGGCCACGGCGACTGCCTCCGTGAGTGTACACCGCCACCCTACACCGCCCCGCGCCGCACCGCACCACACCGCACCACGCCGCACTACACTACACTACACTACACTACACTACACTACACTACATGTCATCTGCGTGACGGCGTACGCGCACGGCGCCGCGCGGCCGCACTGCCTGTGCCGCCACGGGTACCGCCGCGCCGGCCACGGCACTGCCTCCGTGAGTGTACACCGCCACCCTACACCGCCCCGCGCCGCACCGCACCACACCGCACCACGCCGCACTACACTACACTACACTACACTACACTACACTACACTACATGTCATCTGCGTTACGCGCACGGCGCCGCGCGGCCGCACTGCCTGTGCCGCCACGGGTACCGCCGCGCCGGCCACGGCGACTGCCTCCGTGAGTGTACACCGCCACCCTACACCGCCCCGCGCCGCACCGCACCACACCGCACCACGCCGCACTACACTACACTACACTACACTACACTACACTACACTACATGTCATCTGCGTGACGGCGTACGCGCATACCGCCGCGCCGGCCACGGCGACTGCCTCCGTGAGTGTACACCGCCACCCTACACCGCCCCGCGCCGCACCGCACCACACCGCACCACACCGCACCGCGTCGCACTACACTACACTACACTACACTACATGTGCTCATCAAGGTCTACCATGAAATATTTTTCAAAACTTCAGGGCCGAACAAAACACACATTTCATGTTAAAATTACATATACATACCATTTTAAAATGTTAAAATGTCATTCTTTTGGACTTTTATGGTAGAATTTATTACAATTGAAATATTAAGCTCCATTTACTGGGCCAATTTTACATAAACAAAAACACTAAATTCAGTCCGAAATTTCGGAATTTCATTTCATGGTAGGCCCTCAGTTTTAGTTACACATCTACATATTAACAAACAGTTCCATCTTCAGCATTTGAATAAATTATCAGAATCAAGAAAATTTTAAAAGTAGATTTTACTAGTTTTTTTACAGTAAAATATTTTTACAGTAGTTTTGGACAGTAAAATATTTTAGACACGGCAACGGATGGGAGTGAATACAGTGTGAGGCGGCTAATTTGTAAGTGATGCGGCAGGGCCGGAGGTGGACAGCTACCTGGTGGTGGCCCGCGGCGCGCCGCCGCTGGTGCAGCTGCTGGCGGCGGGCGGCGCCGACGAGGTGGCCGCGCCCGCCGCCGACGCGGCGCGGCCCACCGCCGCCGACCTGGACCTGCGCCGCCGCCACCTCTACTACTGCGACGTGCACAAGTCGGTACTCGGCCTCGCAGCCCTGCTCATACACTCCCTCCCACACTACGAGTATTACTCAACCTTCATTTATTATTTTAATATTGTTCCATGCATTGCGGCCCAAGCTATTCTGAGATTCCATTATTATATGTACATATGTTGTTTTCTTGACAATGGTCACGTATTGCAGATACGAGATAGTTCGTCAAAAATTGGACGGCAGCGAACGTGAAGTGTTCATTGGACAGGATGTGGACAACTGCGAGGGGCTCGCCGTCGACTGGATGGGTGAGACTCTGCTTGTAACCATGGGACATGAAAGTCGTATACACGGTTACAGTTCTCTAACTTGTTTATACTCGTAGTTTATTGATATCATTCTGATCCTCGCATTGTTTTCACCGGAAGTGACTAGTGTTTACATTATCATATTTTATTGCAACTATTTACGATACATTTGTCGCGAATTTATTCTCTTAGTCACATGCAATATTTGAAATTTTATGATTATATTCTAACATTAGCCTATTTGAAAATTTATTTTGTTGGTTAACTGCTGCTTTATACATTGCAGTTATATTGTGGTTGTGCAGGCGGCAACCTGTACTGGACGGACGACGCGCTGGGCCGCGTGAGCGTGGCGCGGCTGGCGGCGGACGGGCCGGACCGCGTGCAGCGCGTACTCGTCGACGAGCCCAACTTCAACCCGCGCGCGCTGGCGCTCGACCCCGCCAACGGGTCCGTACACGCGCACGCGCACACACGCGCACACACGCGCACACACGCATACACACGCATACACACGCGCCGCGCACTATACGTACGCTGCATTATCCAAATCATAGATCGTCCAGTCAAAACGTCAACGACCTTTGCACAGTGGATCCTTACTTCATGCAATATATTTTATCGTTTTTAATTAAGAGGACCTACCACGAAATGTTTTCCGAAATTTCGGGACTGAAAGAAACACTAATTTGATGTTAGAAGTTTAGATAAATATTAAAAATGTTAAAATTTAATTCCTTCGGACATTTACATATATTAGGATTTGTCGTCGAACGAAATGTTAAGCTCCATTTACTGGGCCGATTTCGGCATGAACAAAGCCACGAATGAATGTATCTTCAAAGTTCTACAGCGTTTATATTTTTAATTGTACATTTAGATCATGGCCATTTGAGTATTAATTTATTTCCTGAGACTATATAGTGATTAAATTTATATATTAAAATATATATATATATATATATATATATATATATATATATATATATATATATATATATATATATATATATATATATATATATATATACCACTTATCTGACCTTGTTACGTACACGGACATTTACTACTATCTTATAATTGCATATTCTTACTAGATATTATGTGTGAATCAGAGTGATGTACTGGACGGTGTGGGCGAGTGCGATGTCGGCGCGCGGCCGCATCGAAACCGCCGCCATGGACGCGAGCGGCCGCAGGACGTTGATCGACACCGACTTGCACTGGCCCAACGGACTCGCGCTACATCCTGATGGGGCCACCCTCTACTGGTGTGTTTTGCAGTAAAATATACTTAAGTAGTGTAATCCTTCGAGCCGGATAATAATTTACACTGTTTTCATGACCGCGCTACAATCTCTGACAAGATGGCATTGATAGTTTAATACACAAAAAGCTGAGATCAATCTTCACAAAAATTTTATAGAGTTTATATAACAGTGAACTTTTTCCAATAAAATATGTAGAGGCATTAAAATTGGTGACGTATAAAGCATATAAATATTTAAACTTTCTTCTTTTGAAGTCGTTAAAAAATCAACTTATAAAGATTTAAGATAAAGATAACGTGTAAATAAGTGTATATGTATGTATCAGGTGTGACACGTACTTGAACAAGATCGAGCGGCTGGTGTTAACGACGGGTGCTCGCGAGCTGGTAGTGAGCGACGCGCCGCACACGCCCGTGCTTAAGCCGTACGGACTCGCGCTGCACGAAGGTAACTCACGCCACCACGCTCGTATAGCTTCCTTCTAACGAGCCAGCTATTTTACTATAGTATGAACAAGTAGTCATGTTTTTCATGAAAACAAATTTAATAAAAACCAATCAGAGTCACGTGTGTGTGTGCGCAGGCGCGGTGGTGTGGAGCGAGCACGGCACGGGCGCCGTGCGGCGGCTGCAGGCGGACGGCCGCGTGCGGCTGCTGCGCCAGCTGCCGCCGCCGCTCTACGACCTCAAGCTCGTCTCCGCTGCCGCGAGGACCGGTACGCTCACATCTTTGCACCTCCGGCCGAGACACGCCGAGCGACTCCGGTGCTGCATCGTCACGTGCTCGGAACGAATAGTCGCCTTTCACGTGTAGCACGATCTACCGGGACGAGGATCAAATATACTGATACGGGTTGCGGTGCTGTTCATGTCTGTAATTAACAGAAAATACTAGCGCTCAAGTGTCCCACGTAATGTAAATAAATGTCGCTTCGCTGATAATGTCTCGTTTCTAATTTTTGTTTTCGGGGCCTAGTGGTTTTAACAAAAACAATATATTAGGAGTATAAAAGCGATGCGACAAGAGCGTTCCCTGTGTTTTTGCGGACGTGATAAGTGTCGCGTGTCGGGCAGGCGAGAACTCGTGCTCGCGGGCCAACGGCGGCTGCGCGGAGCTGTGCCTGGCGCGCAACGCGTCGGCGCACGTGTGCGCGTGCGCGGCGGGCGGCCGGCCCGGCGCGCGCGGCGGCTGCCTGCCGGCGCCGCCCGCCGCCGCGCCCGCGCCGCGCTGCCCCGCCGGCCAGTTCCACTGCGGCCGCGGGTACGTACACCGCGGCACACCCGCGCACCACTACACCCGCGCACCACCGCACCACCGCACACGCATACGGTAACGGTTGCTCTGTGGCGCAGGCGCTGCATCGACGCGCTGTACGTGTGCGACGGCGACGCGGACTGCCCCGACGGCTCCGACGAGAACGCCTCGCCCGCCGGCCCGTGCGGTGAGCCGCCCGCACTACGCTACTCCGCACCATGTCGCACCACACTTATTATTATATTTCATTTTACTCTGTCAATTATATAATTTCTATATAATAGTAATTTTTATATTCAAATGTTAAATTGGAGACTCTCTATACGACAGAAGCGGAGATAAAAAAAATATTTTGTGTTTAATTTCAAACTTAATTACAAAAAAATAATTAACAAGTAACAAAAAAGGAAAAGAAAAACGCTTAAATATTGTCACTTAGCTATATGCCATGTTTTTTAATATGATAATATGATTTTTTTAGCGGGCACCGTTCTCACGACAGTAGGACTGAGTGTATACGTATTGATTTATATAATTCTTTTACTGTTTCGAAACATTAAATAAATAAATCAGTAATAACAATTGTTATAACTAACGTTGCAGCCAACATGACGTGCAGCGACGACCAGTCCATGCAGTGCGACACCAATCGTTGTATACCCAAGAGCTGGATTTGCGACGGACTCAAAGGTTACTCTCATTTTTTTTATTCGTAATTTGTTACTATAACCATGAATGGATATTAATGGTAGGATTTTTGTAAAAATACGAAAAGATAATCACTAAATGTTAACGTAATTTATTTTAATAAAGGTTAAGCTGACCTTTGGCACTGTAATGTCTCTGAAGTTCTGTTAGCTATATAGATTAGGCAGTGTAATAATCCTTTCAATATGCGGAAGAAAAACTGACGAATTGTGTAATTATGTAAATATGAAAATTATATCTGGATCAACATAGATGTAATTTGACTGCGTATTCATTAAACGAGGCTCTATGTTTTCCTTAATATTCATAAATAAATAAATAAACGAATGTGCACGTAACGGCACGCAAGTTCTGCTGGGGTGTGTAGTGCGGTAGTGTAACGCGGTGTGGGACTCGTTGGCAGACTGCTCGGACGGCGCGGACGAGGCGGCGGCGGCGTGCGCGGCGGCGGGCGCGGCGTGCGGCGCGGGGCGCTTCGCGTGCGCGCGCTCGCGGCGCTGCCTGCCCGCCGCCTGGCGCTGCGACGGCGCACGCGACTGCGGCCGCCGCGACGACAGCGACGAGCGCGGCTGCCGTGAGTACCGCCCGCACCCACCCGCACCCACCCGCACCACGCCGCCTGGCGCTGCGACGGCGCACGCGACTGCGGCCGCCGCGACGACAGCGACGAGCGCGGCTGCCGTGAGTACCGCCCGCACCCACCCGCACCACGCCGCCTGGCGCTGCGACGGCGCACGCGACTGCGGCCGCCGCGACGACAGCGACGAGCGCGGCTGCCGTGAGTACCGCACCCACCCGCACCCACCCGCACCACCCACCCGCACCCACCCGCACCACGCCGCCTGGCGCTGCGACGGCGCACGCGACTGCGGCCGCCGCGACGACAGCGACGAGCGCGGCTGCCGTGAGTACCGCCCGCACCCACCCGCACCCACCCGCACCCACCCGCACCACGCCGCCTGGCGCTGCGACGGCGCACGCGACTGCGGCCGCCGCGACGACAGCGACGAGCGCGGCTGCCGTGAGTACCGCCCGCACCCACCCGCACCCACCCGCACCACGCCGCCTGGCGCTGCGACGGCGCACGCGACTGCGGCCGCCGCGACGACAGCGACGAGCGCGGCTGCCGTGAGTACCGCCCGCACCCACCCGCACCCACCCGCACCACGCCGCCTACCGCCGCGACACAGCGACGACCCGCACCCACCCGCACCCACCCGCCCACCCGCACCACGCCGCCTGGCGCGCGACGGCGCACGCGACTGCGGCCGCCGCGACGACAGCGACGAGCGCGGCTGCCGTGAGTACCGCCCGCACCCACCCGCACCCACCTGCACCACGCCGCCTGGCGCTGCGACGGCGCACGCGACTGCGGCCGCCGCGACGACAGCGACGAGCGCGGCTGCCGTGAGTACCGCCCGCACCCACCCGCACCCACGCCGCCTGGCCCGCACCCACCCGCACCACGCCGCCTGGCGCTGCGACGGCGCACGCGACTGCGGCCGCCGCGACGACAGCGACGAGCGCGGCTGCCGTGAGGACCGCCCGCACCCACCCGCACCCACCCGCACCACGCCGCCTGGCGCTGCGACGGCGCACGCGACTGCGGCCGCCGCGACGACAGCGACGAGCGCGGCTGCCGTGAGTACCGCCCGCACCCACCCGCACCCACCCGCACCCGCACCACCCGCACCCACCCGCACACGCCGCCTGGCGCTGCGACGGCGCACGCGACTGCGGCCACGGCCGCCGCCAGCGACGAGCGCGGCTGCCGTGAGTACCGCCCGCACCCACCCGCACCCACCCGCACCACGCCGCCTGGCGCTGCGACGGCGCACGCGACTGCGGCCGCCGCGACGACAGCGACGAGCGCGGCTGCCGTGAGTACCGCCCGCACCCACCCGCACCCACCCGCACCCACCCGCACCACGCCGCCTGGCGCTGCGACGGCGCACGCGACTGCGGCCGCCGCGACGACAGCGACGAGCGCGGCTGCCGTGAGTACCGCCCGCACCCACCCGCACCCACCCGCACCCACCCGCACCACGCCGCCGGGCGCTGCGACGGCGCACGCGACTGCGGCCGCCGCGACGACAGCGACGAGCGCGGCTGCCGTGAGTACCGCCCGCGCCCGCACCCACCCGCACCCACCCGCACCACGCCGCCTGGCGCTGCGACGGCGCACGCGACTGCGGCCGCCGCGACGACAGCGAGCGCGGCTGCCGAGCGCACCCGCACCCACCCGCACCACGCCGCCTGGCGCTGAGCGCACGCGACTGCGGCCGCCGCGACGACCCGACCCGCACCCACCCGCACCCACCCGCACCACGCCGCCTGGCGCTGCGACGGCGCACGCGACTGCGGCCGCCGCGACGACAGCGACGAGCGCGGCTGCCGTGAGTAGTACCGCCCGCACCCACCGCCCGCACCCACCCGCACCCACCCGCACCCACCCGCACCACGCCGCCTGGCCGCGACCACGCGACTGCGGCCGCCGCGACGTCAGCGACGATCTCGGGTGCCGTGAGTACAGCCCGCACGCTCACGCACCCACCCGCACCACGCCGCCTGGCGCTGCGACGGCGCACGCGTATGCGGCCGGGGGGCAGACTGAGACTCGCGCGGCTTCCGTCTGTACCGCCCGCACCCACCCGCACCCACCCGCACCACGCACCACGCCTGGCGCTGCGACGGCGCACGCGACTGCGGCCGCCGCGACGACAGCGACGAGCGCGCTGCCTACCGCCCGCACCCACCCGCACCCACCCGCACCACGCCGTGAGTACGGCGCCCGCACCCGACGACAGCGACGACCCACCCGCACCCACCCGCACCACGCCGCCTGGCGCTGCGACGGCGCACGCGACTGCGGCCGCCGCGACGACAGCGACGAGCGCGGCTGCCGTGAGTACCGCCCGCACTGGCCACCCGCACCGCGACGACAGCGACGACCCACCCGCACCCCACCCACCCGCACCCGCCGCCTGGCGCTGCGACGGCGCACGCGACTGCGGCCGCCGCGACGACAGCGACGAGCGCGGCTGCCGTGAGTACCGCCCGCACCCACGCCGCAGCGCCCACCCGCACCACCCGCCCGCTGCGACGGCGCACGCACGCCGCCGACGACAGCGACGAGCGCGGCTGCCGTGAGTACCGCCCGCACCCACCCGCACCCACCCGCACCACGCCGCCTGCGGCCGCCGCCGCGACGACAGCGACGAGCGCGGCTGCGCACCCACCCGCCGCCACCCGCACCACGCCGCCTGGTGCGACGGCGCACGCGACTGCGGCCGCCGCGACGACAGCGCACCCACCCGCACCCACCCGCACCCACCCGCACCACGCCGCCTGGCGCTGCGACGGCGCACGCGACTGCGGCCGCCGCGACGACAGCGACGAGCGCGGCTGCCGTGAGTACCGCCCGCACCCACCCGCACCCACCCGCACCACGCCGCCTGGCGCTGCGTGCTGCGCTGGTGATTACATCAAATTCTCCGATCTTTTCTACGGTCATTTGCAGTAAATGCTACTTTTATCTTTGTCGCCACTGTTAAATAAAATGCGTATTCCTTGCAACGTGTGTATTGTTAGACTGTCGTTACTGGCCTCCTTACAATGCATATTATGAAGTGTATGTAATACGTTGGTCGGGTGCGCCCGCGCAGAGAACCCGGAGTGCGGCGCGGTGATGTTCGCGTGCGCGAGCGGCGCGTGCGTGCCGTGGGAGTACTACTGCGACGGCTACGCGGACTGCGCCGACGCGTCCGACGAGCTCGCCTGCGGACACACCGCCACCACCAGCGCTGGAGACACCGCTAGCACCGCCAGCACCGCCAGCACCGCCGGCGCCGCGCAGCCGCACCCGCCCGGCAACTCGCTGTCAGTGCTGCCACGCTGAGTATTTTATATTATTCGAAATGACTCCGAAATTTTGTCCTGTAGTATCGATTTACACTTAAATATACGAGTAAACACATGTGACACGAAGGCAGATAGATGTTTTTTCAATCCGGCTCGATAGATATAAAAAGATATGTCATTAAACAAATGATAGTGATCAAACATACATGCAATATATTTCGCATGCAAACCTATTCTGTACATAATAATGTGTATATTTGTTTTATTATCCTTTAAATTGTTGCTTTGATGTATGCAAGTTGTGTTTTTTTAATTACCATATTAGTAATAAAAGCTGTCAATTGGATGCTACAGACACAGCCACGAGCACGACAGGAGTGGGCTGTGCGAGGACCACGAGTACCAGTGCATCAATGGAGAATGTATCAGGAAGGTACGATGGCAGGCCAGCTGATTCTTATACAATTTTTATAAAAGAATTTTTTGCATTATTTGGGGATAATTTGAAGACATCGTTAGATTTATTCTAATAGTTGAACCGTAAATATTTATTATAAAGTTTGTGCTATGATTGTTAAAATTAGTATTTATTTTGTGTCAGAAAACAAATAAAAATTTGTCTACATAAATATATATCGGGAAATTAACGAACCCACTGTGTTTCGTCATTTCCGACAATTGTTTCGACTTCATCCGAAAATCTTCAGGGGGCGTTTGGCGCACTGCGGCACGGGGTCTCGCCTCGCACTTTTTATAAAAAGACGTATTAAATTTGTATATATTTTTATTACTATTTTTTCTAAATAATGCCTATCGAGTGGCTCCTCTGTCCATTCACGTGTGGTCCGATGCCGGCAGGAGTTCCACTGCGACTCGCGCATCGACTGCGGCGACGCATCCGACGAGCTAGATTGCGAGACGAGCACCACGCCCGCTGGCACGGCCGCCGACGACGACGACGCCGACTTCGACGCTGACACCGACGCCGATGCTGCCGCCAACGCCGAGGCGGAGTGCGCGCCACCCGCCGTGCGCTGCGACAACGGCACCCGCTGCGTGCCGCTGCTGCAGCTGTGCGACGGCACCGCTGACTGCGCCGACGGCGCCGACGAGGCGGACCGCTGCGGTGAGTGACATAGTTTGTTTTCTCAAACATGCTTGAAAATGTGAGCATTATTTTGACAATCTTCTTCGAGATAAATCAAACTTGCCGTACTGGCCAGATACTTGCGGGCAGCGGCCGACAAAAGTTGTATGAAATCCATATCTGTCGTGTTTTGCGGCCAGATAAATTACTATTTATATTCATATCGGTCCTGTAATTTAAAAATGGAATGACCTTTTACTTCGAAACATGGCTACCAAGGAGGTAACTAATAAAAGGTTTTATTTAAATTTCGAACTGGCTTGCAAATAGAAAACTATTTATTGAAAAAAAAACAAAGGACCATTATGGCGCGTGAAAGATTATTATTGTTCGTTATTCATCAATGAACTTAAAAAGTAAAATTGTGTTTTTAATTTCCACGCATTGTTTGAGAAAAGTACTATATAAACCTTGGCCACAACTAGGCATTAATGGACTCACGTATGTGTGCCTCGGCTACGCCTCGGCCCACATTTGCACGGTCGTCCATCAATGCCTCAGTTGTTGGCCGCTGCAGTAATGTACTATTGGAGCACGCCGGCCCGTGTACATGGAGCGGCGGTTGCAGGCGAGCCGATGTGTGCGCTGGCGGCGTGCTCGCACGCGTGCCGGCCGGCGCCGGGCGGCCCGGTGTGCGCGTGCCCCGCGCCGCTGCACCTGCAGCCCGACCAGCTCACGTGCGGCGAGCGCCACCCCTGCACCGCCTGGGGCGTGTGCTCGCAGACCTGCCGCCCGCACAAGCAGCGCCACCGCTGCACCTGCTACCCCGGCTACCGCCTCGCCGACGACGGCTTCACCTGCAAGAGCACCGGTACGTGCCGCCGCGCCCCGCCCCGTGCCGCCCCGCCCCCAGCCGGCTGCCTGCTACAGCGCCCGTGTGTCCGCAGAGAGCACGCCGCCGCTGCTGGTGTACAGCAACCGGCACGAGGTGCGCGCCGTGGAGCTGCCGGCGGCCACGTCGCGCGCGCTCATCTCCTCGCTGAAGAACACCATCGCGCTGGACTGGCGCCGCGACCCCGCCTCCGGCGCGCTGCAGCTCTACTGGACCGACGTCGTCGACGACAAGATATACCGCGGCACCATCGTCGGCAACGGTACGAGCACGCGCACGACTACCCTCCCCCCTCCACGCTGCGCACACATAGTAAAATAAATATATTACTTTAATATTAATACATAATATTAATTTAATTTCGTTTTAGAATCTTTGATGTCGCTACACCCATATTATTACTGCCATTAAACTCGGCGAGTGCTCCTGGCACTCTACGTATCTCACTGTAGACATTTTCTGCAGCATTAAGCGGAATCGAAGTTATAGTACAGCAAGGTCTGTCCACTGCTGAGGGATTGGCGGTGGACTGGGTCGCCGGGAACCTGTACTGGGTAGAGAGCAGCCTGCATCAAATCGAGGTAATATCAAAGTTCTAAAATATCAAACTGTAGGAACAGCGATAATGTTGTTACCGTGAATTACATAAAAGAAACACGATCAGTGCATAAAACAAAAGAAAACTGGGAATATAACTATGCCGTAGGTACCGCCCGTCGTGCGTCATAAAAGTTGATAAATCAATCCTCCTTTTAATGGCAAAAGATCAACGTCCAGCAGTGGAGCCTCATTTACGTCGTATCACGATGATATAAATAAAAAGTTGTTAACTTTGTCCAGGTGGCGCGACTGGATGGCAAGTACCGTCGCACTCTCATCGCCGGTGATATGGAGAACCCTCGCGCTATCGCCGTCGACCCTTGTGTCGGTGAGTCTCTCGCTGATACGCCATCTGTGGCTGCTCGGCCGCTGACTGTCGCGATGAAAAGCTACTTTTTGTACTCGTACTCATAATGATTGATCTTTCGCGGAGCGTGGCCGAGAGTTTAGTTAGAGTTGATGGTTTATAAGAGAGTAGCGCGTAGAGTGTAGTGGTGGCGTGGTGACAGGGCTGGTGTTCTGGAGCGACTGGGAGGCGGCGGCGCCGCGCATCGAGCGCGCGTCGCTGGCCGGGCGGCGGCGCGGCGCCGTGGTGCTGGCGGCGCGCGGCGCCTGGCCCAACGGGCTGGCGCTCGACCACCGCGCGCGCCGCCTGTACTGGGCCGACGCGCGCCTCGACGCCGTGCACGCCGCCACCTACGACGGCCGCGACCGCCGCCACGTGCTGCGCCGCCACGCCGCGCTCGCGCACCCCTTCGCGCTCACCGTTTTCGAGGCGCACGTCTACTGGACCGACTGGCGCAGCAACAGCGTCGCGCGCGCCAACAAGTGGAACGGCAGCGACGTCACGCTCGTGCAGCGCACGCTCACGCAGCCCTTCGACATCAAGGTGCGCACACTACTCTACAACGGGGAACAACTGTGCCTACTATGAATCACACCACACACCATATATTCCCCTCTCTGCCGCGCCTCTCTGTTCGTCAAGAACCCCTGCAGATACACCCGCACACCGCACACACCATTCCCGCTGGCGGAGACCCACCGTGACACACGGTTCGCGCGCGACCAGGTTTGCGCCCGTGCACATCCCTACGACTCTCAAGTCCCCATCCATAACGATGTACCAACCCTTCGCCGTCCCTCGACGGGGATCGAAATATCGTGACTTAGGCCGAGGTCTAAGTCACTCTGTCGCCTTTGAGCACACGCCGCAGTCCATCAGAAAGAGCCGACGCCTATCGTCGCTTCTTTCTCGCGGTATTGGAGTGTTGTCTGTACTCGCCCCTGCATATACGTTGATGAAGCTGTAAAGGTCATTTGTGGCCAACAGCAAACACAGAAAAAAGAAACACCAAATATGGTCCCCTACACAATAAACAATATAAGAGTTTTTCCGTGTTGATCCTTTTTTGACATGATTAAATTATTATTTTCGCTCTAAAATAATTAAAGTGTACAGTAAATTATTTGTACTCCAGAATTAAGAGTTAACAAGTTAACATAGGTGATAGAACATGTGAACACGCCAGGTGATCCACCCGAGCCGGCAGCCGGCCAGCGAGTACAACCCGTGCGGCGTGAACAACGGCAACTGCTCGCACCTGTGCCTCATCGACAGCGAGCGCGAGCGCGTGTGCGCCTGCCCGCACGTCATGCGCCTCGCCGCCGACGGCCTCTCCTGCGAAGGTACCTTCCGTCCTCGCGTCACTGGCGTCGCATGGGTTCTCGCGGTGGACGCTCATGAGTAATCGCCGTTCTCGGTTGGCGCAGTGCACGAGAAGGTGCTGCTGATCGGGCGGCGCGGCGAGCTGCGCGGCGTGGACCTGGAACAGCCGCTGGTGCACACCATCCCCACCGTGTCGAGCCCGCACCTCACCGCGCCCACGCAGCTGCACTTTCTCGCCGAGCAGTACGCCATCTACTGGGCCGACACCGAGGTCGGTCTCGAGCGACACGCGTCGCAGTGAGTAGGTCCGCCGAGCTCGCCGATGGTGACGTGCGTGTGTGTGCGCTCGGCAGGCGAACGAGATCAAGCGCACGGGGCTGACGGGCGGCGGCGTGACTCCGGTGGCGGAAGGCGGCGGCGTGTCGCCGCGCGGCTTCGCGCTGGACTGGGCGGCGGGGCTGCTGTACTACACCGCGGGGCCCGCGCTGGCCGTGAGCGGGCTCGAGGGCGAGCACTACACGCTGCTGTACGCCGACGGCTTCAGCAACGTGTCCGCGCTCGCCGTGGACCCGCTCAGGTACCGCCGCAAACCGTGGCTGCCCGGCCGCGCGCGGGCGCCGTTGTTTTTTTTTTTTTATAAATTTTTGTACAACACAGGGGGCAAACGAGCATGCGGCTCACCTGATAGTAAGTGACTACCGCTGCCCATGATCACCCACAACACCAGCGGCATTGCAGGTGTGCTGCCGGCCTTTTAAAAAGGAATATACTCTTTTCTTGAAGGTTATGTTGTGGTATCGGTTCGGAAATACTGGTATAATAAATGATAAATTCGGTAGAAGATGCACAGAAATGCAACATCTCTACGCAGTTTCAGTGGGTCAAGTCGGACAGTAAGGCGTTGACTATCAATAATTCGAGCTGCCCGACTTTGAATATGGTCTAACGGAAGGAGTTGGTACTGTGGCGCTCCTGCCCATAATGCGGCCTGACTTGAGCTTTATATAATTTCAGGCGGTGTTCCGGCATGAAATACCATCTCGCCCTATTGAGCACTTCTAACTTTTTGGAAGCTATCTTAGCCTTCTCCTCCAGATGACCGGACGTCACAAGATATATCAACGCCCAGATTCTTAGACTCGACTTTTTATCAAGGGAAGTGCCTCGAAAGTGAGGAGATACGACAAACGGCATCTTTTTTTGTGGTGAACGCACAGAATTGTGTCTTCTTAGGGTTAAATTGGACAAGATTTTGTTCACCCCAGATCGAAACTTGATGGAGTAATATTTCGATTTCAAACACAAGTCTATCCCGGCACTCATCGGTATGTGCTCGCGAGACCTTTACATGAGACCAGAAAATTCGAGTTCCCGAAGGCAAACTAGCCAATCTCTTGTATTTACTATGCTCTGACTACAATACAATACAATTCTACTATGCTCTGACTTCGCTGTGGCTATAACTCTTTTGAAAGACCTAGAGGCAGAATTGTACTTCTTTTTAAGGGCACTGGTGTTAGGACCTCGCCACACCTTTAGCCCAGGCCAGGAAGCACTCCTGTTTTAAACGAGATGCTGTTCTACAAGAGGCTCCATACCAGGGCTGGGATTTCCCACCGACGGGCACCACAGAATTAGAAATAAATAATTTCATTCCCTGAAGCACCACATCAGCAATGGAATCGGCAATGGCGTCGGGATCATCCAGTGTGAAGCAAACCTGCCTCCATGGGTAAGATGCGAAAAAAATCCGCATCTCATCGCATCTCAATCTGCTGACCTGTAGTGCCAAATGCGATGTCTACCCATAGAACGAGGTGGAGTCGGACTCGTAAGAGGCACCTCGCTCCGTACCAAACAATGATTCGACGATCCAAGCAGGGCTTCGATGGAGATCACATAGTTGTCTGGGTGGGTGGTCAGCAGAAAGTCCAGCAGTGAAGGTGAATGGTCCAACACATCAGGGATTCGCGTAGGCGAGGAAACAAGCTGTGTCAGACCATAAGCCAAAGCAGTCATGAACGGATCTTCCCGCATAGTCGGTTGTATGTGAACCAAGCCATTCGGCATGGTGGGCATTAAAGTCGTCAAGAATCACTTCAGCGGAAGGAACCTGTTCAAGTAGGAAATCTGTAGCCATTTGGACGTGCTCAATGAGCTGGTCGGTTTCAGTGTTACCGCTGTGGGATTTGTATAGACACGCATAGATGCAGGTATGGTCATTGCAATCTACGCGCAGCCATAGAATGGGCAGGTCCGTACCTTCAAGAGTCCCAAGGCGTCGACAGCAGATATCCTCTCTGACATACGCACATACACCGGCACGTGGAACAAAACAATGTTCAAGTGTATAGCCCGGGTACATCAGGTATGAAGTTTCGTTTGGAGAGGATATCTGTGTCTCCGTTAGAAAGAGCAATGTCGGCCACGTCGTTTCAAGGTGGTGGTGGATATCGTTTAAGTTGAAGTGTATTCCCCTGATGTTGCAGAAGCTCACATTGAGCTTCTGCAACATCTTGCTCCGTTTGCCCTTGGTACCAAAGAGCGGAATTTTGCCCCCCCCCCCCCCTGAATACGCAGGATAGCCCGGGCGTGGTTGCTCGAGGGAGAATTCTCCAGCAATCTGGTTGCTGGTACCTCCCTGGGGTATGTTGTTTTTTTTTATTCTGCCATGGTCGTATTGAAAGATGGGGGGACGGGGTCGGAGGAAGGATTTTGGGATTAGGAAAGGGATGGGTTGTGTACGAGTGTCGGTCCGCAGGGGCGTGCTGTACTGGGCGCGGCGCGGGCGCGGCGGCTGGCTGCTGGAGGCGGCGCGCTGCGACGGCGGCGGCCGGCGCGCGCTGCTGCACCGCCACGCCGACCCGGACCTCGCTGACGTCGCCGGTGCGTATGCTGCCACCACTCTGTCTATATTTTTATCTGAGTAGACGTCGGAAAAGATCTATTCCTCCGTGAGATTTTTCAAAAAATTGTACTCGACTAGCTCAAACTGTTAAGAAATGCATATTTAATCAATATGCAGGAATGGTGATGGACGTGAAGCAGAATCGCTTGTACTGGGTGAACACCGCATCGGCCACCATACAGTACCTCGACGGGCACACCGGCAAACACTACACTGTGAGTACAGTAGTAGACATGTACAGAGAGAGAGAGAGATACTCATGCATATTATCTCTTATGCATCATTTTTATTTTTATAGTCCCTTATTAAAATTCTGAAATCCCTAACATAGTATTTAAACAGTAAATGCATTTGCTGTATATGTGTGTATTCCAAAAACCCAACTATACGTCACTATAGACAAGAACCACTGCTAGAGCTAGTGTAGTGGTGGTAATGGTGACGATGGGATAATGTGAAGGCGATGACGGTGGTGCATGTGCGCAGGTGCCGCTGCCGGTCGGCGCGTGGCCGGCGGCGCTGGACGTGTACGGCGGGGAGGTGATCTGGGCCAACGGCCGCGACGACTCGCTGTACGCCTGCAACGACACCGACGGCTCCCACCTGCGGCTGCTCCGGAACAATACGCGTAACTATGCTCACGTTACTCACACGTACAGCTATGCTGGCTTTCAAAGCGTTCACCGTTCGCCCACAAGAACGTAGGAAAAAGTACTTTGCTTTCACATGTCTGGTAGTGATAAGTTTCCTACAAAATTCGTGATTAGAAGAATAGTTATTTCAAAACTCTAAATAATAATATGAGATTACACTGATGTTAACAGTCAGAAGTTGTTCACATATTATTGTGTGTTGTGGTGGATGCGTGAGTGCGTGTGTCGGCAGCGGGCGTGCTGGCGCTGCGCGTGTACGCGGCGGACGCGCAGCACGGCGCGGGCGCGTGCGGACGACGCTCGCAGCCGTGCCCGCAGCTGTGCGTGCCCGTGTCGGCGGCCGACAGCGTGTGCCTGTGCGCCGCCGGCTACCGCCGCGACGGCCACGCCTGCCGAGGTGAGCTGCCTGCCGCGCCCGCGCCTACCCCTACCCCTACACCGGCCCGCGACCGTCGCCGATAACTGTCCCTCGCTGTTGTGTGTGCAGCGGTCGACGACGTGCTCGTGTACTCGCTGAGCTGGGAGGTGCAGGGCGTGCCGCTGAACGCGACGCCCGCGGACCCCGCGCACTCGCTGCTGCCGCCCATCCCGCAGCTCTCGCTCGCCACCGCCATCGACTACCACGCCGGTGACGCTCTCTTTCTCTTTCTCTCAAGCGTAAACACCCTCTCTCCTCCTTCGTCGTCTCCCTCCAAGATCGGATAAGCCTACATGCAATTATTTTATGCATTCGGCTTCCTGAGCTTCTAATTGTTTCTAAAAAGTAATCTAAAATAGAATGAGTGACTAGCCTGCTTTAACATTTTCGATTCAATTATTTATCTGTACGAGTCATCAAATTTATCCGCGGATGCTGTAGAGGGCGACTGGTTGTACTGGGCGGACTCGGAGGCGGGCAGCGTGTGGCGAGTGCGGCGCGACGGCACGCAGCGGCAGCTCGTCGTGCAGCAACCCGAACCGCTCGACACGCACTCCTACGACTGGCTCGCCGGTATGTACATCTTATACATGCTTATACGTTCTCTCTTATACAAGCCCTGTCTAGAAAAACGCGTATTTAACATAAAGCAATGGCATCCGGCTCGAAGGACCGCCTGGGTTTTGTATTGCAATAAAAATATTTTCTTCTGCTAGAATGTGCGTTAACCCTATATATACATTAATATCGACTATACGAATATTTATATAAGTATGCACATACTGCGGCAGGGCTGGCGGTGGACTGGGTGGCGGGCAACGTCTACTGGTCGGACCCGCGGCGCGCGTTGGTGGAGGTGGCGCGGCTGGACGGCTCGCACCGCTACGTGCTGCTGGACACCGACCCGCTCGCCGTCACCAGTGCGTACTCGGTATACTCGGGACCGACGGCGCAGGCAGGCGTAGAGCGCAGCGTAACGGCCGCGGCGTGTTGCAGGCCTGGCGGTGGACGGCGCGCGCGGCTGGCTGTTCCTGGCGGGCGGCGGCTGGCTGCAGCGCGCGCGGCCCGACGGCTCGCAGCGCACCCTGCTGCACAACGGCACCGCCGTCGGCGACATCGCACTCGACATGCAGGTACGTACGCTGCCCCTGCACGTCGCGGCCTCGGAACACCGGGAGTAAAGCACGGTTTCGCCGCTGTTCGCAGAACGAAATGGTCTACTGGGCGGACACGTGGGAGGCATCGGTGTGGCGCATGCGTTACGACGGCTCGGCGCGCGAGCGGCTGGCGCGGCCGGCGGCGCCGCGCCGCCTCGCCATCGCCGCACTCGCGATTCACGCCGACACCATCTACTGGCTCGACACGTAACTATCAATCTCTTAACCGATCTTCTTACTCCTTACTCTAATTACTCATTTCGCGCCTCTTCATTATGTACTACTCTCTTTCTCTTCACTATACCGTCCTTTCCTTTTTTTACTTTTAAAATTTTTTTATTACTATTGCGACCGTCTCTCGGCAGGATGGTGCAACACGGCAGTGTGCTGGCGGCGCCGGTTACCAACATGAGTGACTACCGCGTGCTGCGCGACAACCTCGGGGACACACTCAAAGACATATTTGTAAGTGTTACTAATTTCTAAAACATATATAAAGAACTTACGTTTTGCAAGTGGAATTACAGTTTTGGAATCTCATATCAGAGAACGATAGTATAGAAATGTTTGAACTTTCATTATGAGTGTAGCCTCGTACGTATAGCACTGTAGCGCGCCGCCCGCAGATATGGTCGAGCGCGGCGCGGACGGCGGGCGGGCCGGCGGCGGCGGCGGCGGGCGGCGGCTGCGGCGGCGGCGGCGGCTGCGCGGCGCTGTGCCTGTGGGACGGCACGCGGCCGCGCTGCGCCTGTCCGCACGGCGACCTCGCGTCCGACGGCAAGAACTGCACGCGTGAGTGACCCAGGCCACATACGGCACTAACCCATGTTACCTCGTATTGACTTTTAAAAAATAATTTATATTATTACAATATAACTCGTCGTGTGTAGCGTACGAGTCATTCCTGATGTACTCGCGCGTAACCAGCATCGAGAGCATTCACCTCACCGACGAGAAGGACCTCAACTCGCCCTACCCCTCCATACAAAATAAGTACGTTGTTATCTAATAATATTTCTGCGCAGAAAAGATCCGGCTCTAAGGATCACAAAATTTTATACGCCTAAAATGATAACCAATGAAAAAGAAAAGTGCTATTGCCATATTTGTCTGTCTACTTTCTTTGTATCGTTACAGTTTCTGACATCTACTATTATTGCTATCTTACTTTTCCAAATTTAAACAATTATACAAACAATGTAGCTTCTATAAAATAAGGTCTTTCTACAAGTGTCTTCACAAAACAAGTTTTTTCAATGTATGTCTTTTGTTCCCGCAACGCGTTGTGTATGTGTGCGCGCGCGCAGGGAGCTGATGCGCAACGCGATCAGCCTGGCGTACTCGTACAATGAGTCGCGGCTGTTCTACTCGGACATCCAGCGCGGCTCCATCAACACGGTGCTGTTCGACGGCTCGCAGCACGAGCTGCTCATAGACCGTGAGTCACGTCGTCTCCTTCACTCTGGCTGCTCGTGATCTGGGTGGCTGCATGTCCGCCTCGCTTTGTATCAGCTCATGAGTACTTCTAGACGTAGTCTCCATGGAGAGGCTCGCTGCACTGTATGGTGTGTGACTATAAAAGCGTCGAATGATTGCGATCGCGGTCGCAGAGGTGGGCGCGGTGGAGGGCATGGTGTACGAGTGGCAGTCGGGCTGGCTGTACTGGACGTGCAACAGCGCCGCCAGCATCCGCGGCGCGCACGTGCAGGGGGCGGCGGCGGCGGCGGGGCGGGGACAGCGGGGCCGGGCCGCGCCGCAGCCGCGCACCGTGCTGCGCCTGCCGCCCGGCGACCACCCGCGCGGCATCGACATCGACGTCTGCGAGAGGTACCACTCCGCCGCTGTATGTGCACTACACCCTCTAGGTGTCGCTAGCCTCAGTGAGGCTCGGGCTCACTCGGGTGTCACGACACACTATTTCACATATATCGTTTGCTTCTGTCTACATAATCACAAACGACTTTATCAGTAAATACTTTATATGTTAATATATGTATGAAAAGGAACAAGGCTCTGGATCTCGCTGTCTCGTTTTATATACGTGGTAACGTTAATGTGTCTATCGATAAATTCGTATGTTACATGTTTAGGAGAGCAGATTTGGTAAATTTATCTCGTTGAATTTCTACCTGTGTACATCATGTCTGCCGCTATCTGTGTACTGCTGTATATTGACCTTTCCGTATTGAGGAACTCCGCCCTGTAGTAGTTGCTACTGTAGTAATTGCATAAAATAAACCACCTCTTCCTTTCCCGTGGGTGTCGTAAGAGGCGACTAAGGGAGGGCGACGGAAGGGCAGCAGCATCTCTCTTAAAACATCTTTAAAGCCTAACTGCGGTTGTCAATCCGCCTGCCAAACGTGGCAACTACTGGCAAAACTCCTCTTATGGGACAGATTCAGCGGTTAACGGTTGACAGTTAACGGCTGAAATGATGATGGTATAAACAGCGTGCCGTAAACGTGCACTACAAAAGTCATGAAAGTACATTACGCTGTGAGCTATTCAATCTGTTTACTTTGTACCGCGCCTCGTTAAATGCAGGCGCTTGTAAGGTAGCGGTCGCAATCAGGCGGCACTGCACTGTGCATTGAACACTAGGCGGCTGTACTGGACCAACTGGAACGAGTCGCACCCGTGCATCCAGCGCGCGTACGTGAGCGGGCGCGGGCTGCAGACCATCGTGTCCACCAGCATCCTGATGCCCAACGGGCTGGCGCTCGACCACGCCGCCAAGAAGATCTACTGGGCGGACGCGCGCCTCGACAAGATCGAGCGCATGAACTACGACGGCTCGCACCGACACGTACGTACACTGTACCGTACACACCCACCTGTCACTGGTGGGTACCAGGGACACATGATAACTGCATGCATGAGAAGGCAGGTCAGTTAACCTGTCGTCATGAATACGCCTAGAATTCGGCACGACGGTTACCTGGGGGACCACGTGGAGATCGACCTGGTTGGGTATATTGCTAGCAATTGGGCCCTTCATTACTAACAATCTCCCCCTCTCCCTACATGGTAATGGTTGTTTGGCCAGTAGTAGTCAGTGTTGCTGTGACGTCATAACAAACAAACACTGCCAGGATTACGTACATCGTAATACGTAAACACCGTACCTCCGCTCCCGGTTTATATTACGAGTATTACCACCACCAGTTCGTCCTGAACGCTCCTGTCAAGTTCAGTCCAGGATGCTCGAGCTTCCTTTGTGTAGGACACATTGAATGGGCAGCTCTTTCTCGTATCGAACTGCCCAGTTATGGAACAAACTCCCTTCCCACATATAAGAGTCCTTCTATTGCCTCTTTCAAGAAAAAGTTGAAAGGTATTATTATATTTACTTAGAGTGTATGTATTTAGTATTTATGTAATATTTTATTGTATATTTTAATATATATATATATCTTTATGTATTGATTAGTGTCAATAGTAACTCGTGTTCTGAATCAAGGTAGACTTAGGCTTATACAAAGGAAAACATCTGAGAACTGAAAATAATTGATAATAAATATCAACAAAGAAGAAACGAAGTTTAGTATGAAAGTAGGTGAATGTACAATTCCCTATTTGTTTAACATATATTGTTACTATCCACAAATCACGAGACCATAGCCTTCATAGCCGCTCTCACGACGCAGGCTTCCCCATATTTGGATCTCTTCAACTGGCGAATGGACGTTTATGGTTGTGTTGAAGTGTTTGTTGCAAACTGTACATTGATATGTCCAAATGTCCCGGATCTCTGGTAAGCGCGGTACGGTAACGGCAGTGGCATGCGCGGGCGCAGGTGGTGACGCGCGCGCGCGCCGAGCACCCGTTCGACGTGGCGGTGCGCGGCGCCTGGGTGTACTGGACCGACTGGGTGTCGCACGCCGTCTACCGCGCCGACAAGCTCGCCGGCGTCGTGACGCCGCTGCGGCGCGACGTGCCGCGCCCCATGGCTATCGTCGCCATCGCGCCGGACCACCAGAGCTGCGCGGCGGACGCGTGCGCGGCGGGCAACGGCGGCTGCGCGGAGGCGTGCTACTCGGACGGCGCGGGCGCGGCGCGCTGCGCGTGCGGCGCGGGCCGGCGCGTGGCCGCCGACGGCCGCGCCTGCCGGCCCGCCGCCGCGCACTGCGCCGCCGCCGAGTTCGCGTGCGCCGAGGGCCCGTGCTTGCCGCAGGAGCTCGTCTGCGACGGCGTGCCGCACTGCTCCGACTCGGCCGACGCCAGCGACGAGGACCTCTACTACTGCAGTCAGTACTCGCTACTCGCTACTCGCTACTCGCTACTCGCTACTCGCTACTCGCTACTCGCACCTAGTACACAACATCCGAGGAGATGTAGTGTAGTTGGTGTTGTGGTGATGAGAGCGTGGTCGTGGTCGTGCGCAGCGTCCCGCGCGTGCCCGGCGGGCGCGGCGCGGTGCGGCGCGGGCGGGCGCTGCGTGGCGGCGGCGGCGCGCTGCGACGGCCGCGGCGACTGCGACGACGGCTCGGACGAGGCGGGCTGCGGCTGCGCGGCGGCGCAGTACGCGTGCGCGGACGGCGCGTGCGTGGCGCTGGCGGCGCGCTGCGACGGCGCGGCGCAGTGCGGCGACGCGTCCGACGAGCGCGGCTGCGGCGCCGCCGCCTGCGCCGCGCTCGGCCCGGCCGCGCGCGCCTGCCGCGCCGCCGGCTGCTACCTGCCCGCCTGGCGCTGCGACGGACACGCCGACTGCGCCGACGGCACCGACGAGGACAACTGCCCGCCCAGTACGCCTCCCCTGCCCACCTTTAAATTCATTCACTCTATTTTACTACGAATCCATAAAACGCCGTTTTATGAATTGCAACATATTCTTATTGATATGTCATTTCAATTCAATTCAAATTATACTTTGTTCAAATCAATTTACTCAATCTATACGTCTATCTGTACCAATATAATAAAAAAAAAAATTATTGCTTGTAATGAATTAATTCAAAAACTACTTGATTTAAAAAATACTTTTAGCTATAAAAAATACATTATCTCCGAGTAACACAGATATTTTATTCATTTTTTTTTTTGAAAAATTAAATATCCGTGCAAATATTACAATAATGTCTTTTAAAACATCTCTAAAAGCCTAACTGCGGTTGCCAAGCCACCTGCTAAGCGTGACAACTAATGGCAAAGCTCCCCTTATGGAACAGGCTGATGTTCAGCAGTGGACAGTTAACGGCTGAAATAATGAAAACAAAGTAAAAAAAAATGCCTCTTAAAATTAATACAAAGTGCAAGTTCCCTATCTATCCATCTAGCCGTGTGAAATCGGCCCGAACTCCTAGTTATTACTAACGATACAATCTCTCAATGTAACGGAACAATGTTATATGTATTTGTTTTCCCAAAACCAGTAACGACCATGAGCGCGGAGCAGGAGGAGGAGCTGACGAGCTGCTCGCCGGACGAGTGGAGGTGCGGCGGCGGCGCGCCGGACGGCGGCGGCGGCGCGCCGGACGGCGGCGGCGGCGGCGGCTTGGAATGCGTGCCGCTGAGCTGGCGCTGCGACGGCCGCGCCGACTGCGCCGACGGCTCCGACGAGGGGCCGCACTGCGGTAAGTCGCAGCCTCCGGGACAACGACTATGTCACCCGATACATACAATATTTCACCTTCAAACTGTCTGTCTCTCTTAACTTCTTATGGTGTATTGTAATACAGGATAGACTATATATGTGATACTATCGGCCGTTCCACAAGGGTCTCTTTTGGGTCCTTTATTATTGATATTATTTATTAAGGCTTTTAATTTTTTTAATACGAAATCGTGAACTTAGTGGATAATGTGTTGTCTTTACAAAAGAGCTGTATGGCATTCTATGGGGAGGCCTATGATCAGCAGTGGATTGCTGGATGGATGGCCGAGATAATGATGATGATTATATCTTTACAGAAGAACACTAACGTCGTTCGTGGTTTGTTTTAAAGTGATTATTTATACGATTTTCAACATCAACTTGTAATTTTCTCTGTTCGTATGACATCCTTAAGTGTTTTCGAACTAGCTTAGGTAGTTTAACGAACACAATCCATAATTCTATATACTACATAAATAGATGACGTTTATGTAAGTGATTACTTGCATCACTTACACTCGACAGTCGCTGATGAAGGAAATGGGGTGAGATCGAGGTCGAGGGAGGAGTAGAGAGTGGCCATGTAGTAGCGGTGCGTGTCCGCAGAGTCGCCAGTGGTGATCGGCAACTGCACGGCGGCGCAGTTCGCGTGCGGTTCGGGCGAGTGTGTGGCGGCGGGCAGCCGCTGCGACGGGCGGCGCGACTGCGCCGACGGCGCCGACGAGGCCGGCTGCGGCTGCCCGCCCGGCAACTTCAAGTGCGCACACTCTGACACGTGCCTGGAACCGGTGCGTATACCCCCCTTTACTCTTTACAGTCGTACTCTTAGAAGTGTCAGACATTAGGTCTATACTCTCCGACGGTGCAGCGCGGCACGAACAAGGCAAATTCATTCCAAGACACGTGTTTTACTACAATTACGCCTCCATGCAACTCTGAGCGTTGATTTTCTATTTTGTTGTATCAATATATTACAGCCGTTTCATGTATGACATTTCAAATGTATAGACGTTGCTCTTGTTTGAATGCACTTTATTATTATAGTTCCAAATGATATGCTAATAGCATATCAATAAATAATTATTCGGTTTGTGCGGTAGAATCTGTACTGCGACGGGGACGCGGACTGCGAGGACGGGTCGGACGAGCCGGCTGGATGCGCAGGCGCCGACGCGGAGCTGGAGGCGGGCGACGGCGGCGGCGGCGCGCGCTGCGGCGGCGAGGCCGGCGCCGTGTACTGCGCGGGCCGCTGCCTGTCCGCCGTGTTCGTGTGCGACGGCCGCGACCATTGCGAGGACGGCGGCGGCGCCGGCGCCGGCACCGACGAGGACCCGCACACGTGCAGTCAGTACACGCTTCTCTCACTTTTATATCAAAACTGTTGTGCTATAGTAAAAGTAACAATCAAACATCGATCGTGAAAAGAAGCGACATACATATATATTATGTTAAAAAGCTGAGCTATTCGACTTTTGACGGACGGGTAATTCGCTCATGAAGTGGTCCTTCGAGCCGAATTAAAATATGATTAAACTATACGATACAGTTTCGGAAATCCTTTTTAGTTTGCGCTGAATTACTACTTTGCTACAATGTCTTGTTACTTGCCTATGTTTGCGGATTATATAAATGTATATATATGTATAATTTTCTGTGCGCAGGCTCGTTCGTGTCGTCGTTCGGGCGCGGCGCGCTGGTGGCGGGCGCGGTGCGGCGGCGGCGGCGGGCGGTGCGGCCGCGACGAGTGGCTGTGCCGCAACGGCGCGTGCGTGGCGCGCGACCGGCTCTGCGACGGCGTCGACAACTGCGGCGACTACAGCGACGAGTGGCGCTGCAGTACGTCCTCGCGCCTGCCCTATACTCGCACACCTGCACTTGTCTACACCTACGAATTCAAGTGATAACAATTGTTTGAGATCTGTACCCGACTCGCCCGTTCAATCAAAGTCGATAAAAAGTCACTTTGTTGACGTTTGTGGTCATTATTGTTTACCCGTGGAATCTACATATGAAACTACTCCAGATCCTGTCGCGTACTTTATCTACATCTCGGCCGTCGCTACGGTACATTACTTATTCCATATCCGCAGATATCAACGAGTGCCTGATCCGTAACGGCGAGTGCGCACACAACTGCACGGACCTGCCCGTGGGCGCGGCGTGCTGGTGCCGGCGCGGTTGGCGGCGCGCCGCCGCCGGCGCCTGCGTCGACGTTGACGAGTGCGCCGAGGACGAACCCTGCGACCACCGGTGCAGGTGTGCCTCCATTACCATCCCTCTCACTATCAACATATGTATTTAATACTAGCTTTTATCCGCGACTTTGATCGTATGATCAGAATATAAACTTCTTATTTACCGACCGAGGTAAAAAGTAGCCTATATCTTTGTCCATGTTATAGTACGTGTATATGTTGTATGCACAGGAACACAGTGGGGAGCTTCGTGTGCTCGTGTGCGGACGGGTACCGCCTGCTGGACGACGGCGCCAGCTGCGCGCCCGTGTCGCGTACGTACCGAGCTGTGCTGCTACCTCGCACACCTTCACCTTGTACACGCTTCGCGACCTTGTACAGATCATAAACATAAGTTTTTATCAACAAATAAATTTTTGTTGGCAGCGGTGCCGGCGTCGCTGATCTTCACTAACCGGTACTACATCCGGCGCACGTGGCTGCGGGCGGGCGCGGAGGCGACGTCGTTGCTGGTGCGCAATCTCACCAACGCCGTAGCCCTGGACCTACACTGGGCCGCCGGCTGTCTCTACTGGAGCGACGTCACTCTCATGGGCAGCGCCATCCGTCGCTGGTGCGGCCTTCACCACCGCTCACACGCCGCCGACACGGCTGCCACCGCCGAGCCGGTTTCTGACGGATACCAGGTTGAGCATTCCCTATATGTAATTATAACATAAATTTTTGTTGATTTAGTTTATTTTGCTCTTTTTTTATTTTGACAAATAGTATATCAATTTCTATTCAAACTAGTTAAAGAAATAAAAAGCAATCTAAATTACAATTCGATCGTCTGGTCGTTATTGTACGGTCGTGTATACCTGTTGAAGTGTATACGACATGTGTGGTCCGTCCCGCAGCTGCTGCACGGCGGCACGCTGCAGAACCCGGACGGGCTGGCGGTGGACTGGGTGGCTGGCAACGTGTACTGGTGCGACAAGGGCACGGACACGGTGGAGGTGTCGCGGCTAGACGGCCGCCACCGCCGCGTGCTGCTGCGCCGCGGTCTCGCCGAGCCGCGCGCGCTCGCGCTGCACCCGCACACCGGGTCAGTACGCACCGCACGCCGCACACTACACACTACACACTACACACTACACACCGACACGGCTAGACGGCCGCCACCGCCGCGTGCTGCTGCGCCGCGGTCTCGCCGAGCCGCGCGCGCTCGCGCTGCACCCGCACACCGGGTCAGTACGCACCGCACGCCGCACACTACACACTACACACTACACACTACACACCGACACGGCTAGACGGCCGCCACCGCCGCGTGCTGCTGCGCCGCGGTCTCGCCGAGCCGCGCGCGCGCTCGCGCTGCACCCGCACACCGGGTCAGTACGCACCGCACGCCGCACACTACACACTACACACTACACACTACACACCGACACGGCTAGACGGCCGCCACCGCCGCGTGCTGCTGCGCCGCGGTCTCGCCGAGCCGCGCGCGCTCGCGCTGCACCCGCACACCGGGTCAGTACGCACCGCACGCCGCACACTACACACTACACACTACACACCGACACGGCTAGACGCCGCCACCGCCGCGTGCTGCTGCGCCGCGGGCTCGCCGAGCCACGCGCGCTCGCGCTGCACCCGCACACCGGGTCAGTACGCACCGCACGCCGCACACTACACACTACACACTACACACTACACACCGACACGGCTAGACGGCCGCCACCGCCGCGTGCTGCTGCGCCGCGGTCTCGCCGAGCCGCGCGCGCTCGCGCTGCACCCGCACACCGGGTCAGTACGCACCGCACGCCGCACACTACACACTACACACTACACACCGACACGGCTAGACGGCCGCCACCGCCGCGTGCTGCTGCGCCGCGGTCTCGCTGAGCCGCGCTCGCTCGTGCTGCACCCGCACACCGGGTCAGTACGCACCGCACGCCGCACACTACACACTACACACTACACACTACACACTACACACTACACACTACACACCGACACGGCTAGACGGCCGCCACCGCCGCGTGCTGCTGCGTCGCGGTCTTGCCGAGCCGCGCTCGCTCGCGCTGCACCCGCACACCGGGTCAGTACGCACCGCACGCCGCACACTACACACTATACACTACACACTATACACTACACACTATACACTACACACTACACACTACACACCGACACGGCTAAAGCTTTTCGAGTATATACCGTCATTAAAGATGTTTAACATGGCGTACAGCTAAAGTCGCGTCTATATTATTGAATTAATAGTATTGTTACTTCTGGTTACTGTTTTTTATTCTTGTGATAATACTATATATTCGAGGAGAAAGTGATAACCGTAATCTATGGGCATATAAACAACACAATAGATTACATATCGTATCGTACTCTTTTTGCATCCCGATGTCTTACGAGACAACTAAGGAATAAAATTCCAAAATACCATTTCAAGAGAAAGAAAACGCATACGAAAAATACATAATACCTTTAATTAGCTGTTTAATCAGTCCTTAGAAAAAATCCACAGCCACTAGTAGTAGTAGTAGTAGTAGTAGTGGTGGTGGTAGTAGTAGTAGTATTAGCTGGTGTTTAGTTAAATATTAGGTGGTGCAACAAATATTTGAGTGGTGGTGGCGGGTGCGCAGCACGCTGTACTGGTCGGACTGGGGCGCGGAGCCGCACATCGGGCGCGCGGGCATGGACGGGTCGCGGCCCGCGGTGATCGTGCGGCGCGGCCTCAAGTGGCCCAACGCGCTCACCGTCTCGCACGCCACCAACGAGCTCTACTTCGGCGACGCGCACGAGGACTACATCGCCGTAGCGCGCCTCGACGGCACCAGGGTGCGGATACTCTTCTCCAGGGGTAACTATGCGCTCGCACCATTCATCTTTTATTGTAGCAGGACGCTGGCATTTAAGCATACGATGCTCTTATACAAGGTGGCTACAGCGGATTGTAAACACTTGTAATACTATAGACGTCATTTCGAGTGCTACCGACTTTTGTGACGCGAGGGATTTTTTAAGTATTTCAGTAATTTTATTGCTACATTTCAGTCTTCATGAATTTAAAACTTGTAATACAACAATGCAGTCATTCGATTTATCTCTTTGAGTTGTTTATGAAGGTGTCCATTAATATTTATGTATATGTAGAAACTTATTTATCGAATAGCGGTGATTTGAATTCTAAAGCTATAAGTAGCATGGAAATAACTTGATCGTTGTCTGTTACGCATGCGCAGATCGCATGCCGTGGCTGCGGCTGCACCACGTGTTCGCGCTGGCGGTGTGGGAAGGCCGCGTGTACTGGAGCGACTGGGAGACGCGCACGCTAGAGTCCTGCCGCCGCCGGCCCGCGCGCGCTGACCACTACCGGGTACACTCCTACTTTGTCGCGTCATAAAGTTTTTCAAAATATGATAGGAAAATTATAATATGTATAAACGACTTCTAGCAACTTGTTTTGATTAAAATGTCTCTATTTATAAACTGGTAATATCCGGCTCGAAGGACCGCAATATTAAAACACTTGATAGTTAAAAAAATAATTGTATCAGTTGCTAAAGCGATAAAAATCAACTACGAGAGTATTTAACCACAGTTTTTTTTATTTAAAATAACAGAAAATGCCATCTACAAACGTTTTGTGTAAATTGTGCAGAAAATGAACGCGACCCTCACCGAGGGTACGTCCGAAACGAAACTAGAAGACGGCGCGGGCGGCGCGTACGAGTGCCGCACACTCGCACACACGGTGCACAAGCCCATGGACCTACGCGTGCTGCATCCCGCACGGCAGCCGCCCATACCGGGTATAGACTAGGACCCAACATATCCTCACGCCGATATTGTACCTGATATGTTTAATTTTTTTTATTCTTCCCTACCGTCCCCGCAGAACTGTCGGACCAGTGTGCCGCGCTGAACTGCAGTGGACTGTGCCTGCTGTCACCGCTAGAGGAGAGTGCGGATACGGGAGAAAGAACTGTGCGGGCGCAGGCGCGGTGCGGGTGCCCGGAGCATTTCGTGCTGCAGCCGGACGGCCGCACGTGCACTCCCAACTGCACTTCCGCGCACTTTGTCTGCCGCACCACACTCAAGTGCATACCTTTCTGGTGGCGCTGCGATACCCAGGTACCGCTCCTTATATCTACCACTCTTAGATAGACATACACTCATACTACCAGTACCGCTTACCTCGATACTTTCCGACACATTTTGTTTATATGACTTGGAATGACAAACAGGTCGGTGGTCTTCCTGATCGTAAATCTTAGGTATCACTTACAATTCTTTGTAAAATTTAAATAAGTAAATAAAATTTTACGAATTGATACATCGTGGTATGTCGCGTCGGTCGCAGGACGACTGCGGCGACGGGTCGGACGAGCCGGACACGTGTCCGCCGTTCCGCTGCTCGCCCGGACAATTCCAGTGCAACAACGGCCGCTGCGCGCACCCGTCCGCCATCTGCGACGGCGTGCAGCACTGTGGCGACGGCAGCGACGAGACCGACTGCGACACGGTACCTAGACCATGCTATGCCCTCTTCAATGTGAGTTCGTGGTTAGAAGCGATTACGAGTACAGCACGTGCCGGGCGCGGTTGCAGTTCACGTGCCTGTCGTCGCAGTGGAAGTGCAGCGGCAACGCGACGGCGGGCGTGTCGGCGCGCTGCGTGGCGGCGGCGGCGCGCTGCGACGGGCGGCGCGACTGCCACGACGGCGACGACGAGCTCGACTGCCCGCCGCGCACCTGCCCCCCGCACCACGTACGTGCGCTGCGCTCGTTTACTTGTAATTATTTATCTCGGGCGGGCCAGTTTAGCGTAAAGCGAAGGTTGTTGTGTGCTGGGCGCAGTTCACGTGCGCGGGCGGCGGCTGCGTGCCGCTGGTGTGGGCGTGCGACGCGGACGCGGACTGCGCGGACGGGTCGGACGAGGGCGCGTGGTGCGCGGCGCGGCGCTGCGCGCGCGGCGAGCTGCGCTGCGGCTCGGGCCGCTGCGTGCCGCGCGCGTGGCGCTGCGACGCCGAGCCCGACTGCCCGGCGCGCGACGACGAGCGCGGCTGCGGCCCGCGCGCGCCCTGCGACCCCACCTACTTCCGCTGCCCGGCCGGCCGCTGCCTGCCCGGCCGCTGGCGCTGCGACTACGAGGACGACTGCGGCGACGGCGCCGACGAGCTCGGCTGCGCGCCGCGCAACTGCTCCGAGACCGAGTTCCGCTGCGGCAACCACGTGTGCATCGGCGGCGCGCTGCGCTGCTCCGGCGTGGCCGACTGCCCGGACGGCGCCGACGAGCTGGGCTGCACCGAGTGCGGCCCGCTCGCCCGCCGCTGCGCGCGCCTCGACCAGTGCGTGCTCAGGTACCTGCCACGCTCACCACCATGCCTATAAACATTCATTGGGAATCCGACTCGAAGGACCATTATATGTTCAGTTTTACGCTGTACTTTGTGCACAGATTGTCATAGTGTAATATTTATTTTTCTCAAACCTGCTTGGAAATGAGTGAGCATTATTTTGACAATCTTCTTCGAGATAACTCAAAATTGCCGTCCTGGTCAGATACATGCGGGCAGCGGCCTGCAAAAATTGTATGAAAATCCATATTTGTCGTGTTTTGCAGCCACATAAATTACTATGTAAACTCATGACCTTTTACTTCGAAACATGGCTACCAAGGAGGTAACTTAACTATTTAAATTTCAAACTGGCTTGCTAATAGAAAGTTGTTTATTGAAAAAAAAGGAACATTATGGCGCATGAAAAATTATTATTGTTCGTTATTTGTCATTGAACTTAAAAAGTGAAATTGGGTTTTTGATTTCCGCGCATTGTTTGAGAAAAGTACTATACAAGCCTTGACCACAACTAGGCATTAATGGATTCACGTATGTGTGCCTCGGCTACGCCTCGGCCCACATTTGCACGTTCGTCCTTTAATGCCTCAGTTGCTGGCCGCTGCAGTATAGCAGAATATACTATTTATTATTTGTTTTATTTTTATATATTTTTTTGTGGTACAGCTTACAAGCTGTCTGATGGTAAACGGTTACGTACTCAATTCGTAGACGTTTGAAATATCAACCATATAACGCGCTCGTTCTTGCGTTTACAACGAATTATAATTAATTATGTTCAGAAATTGAATACCAATAAAGCGTGATCTAAGAAGGATGTCAATTTACGAGTACTTCGGCGCTACTTTAAACTAATTTTACAACTTTGTTTTCATACAATATGACAACAAAACAACGCTTACGAGTAGTGCCACTAACTATAGGTAGAGTATAAAGCTAGACGTGACGCGACGAGGGTGTGACATCGTAAGCCGGCAAGGGTTGATTGCAGCGAGTGGTGGTGCGACGGCGAAGTGGACTGCAGCGACGGCTCGGACGAGGAGTCGTGCGGGGCGGGCGAGGCGGGCGAGGCGGACGAGGCTGGCGAGGCGGCGGCGGCGGCGTGCGGCGCGCGGCTGCGCTGCGGGCGCGAGGGCTGCGCGCCGGCGGCGTGGGCGTGCGACGGGCGCGCCGACTGCGCCGACGCCGCCGACGAGCGCGCCGCCGCCTGCGCCGCGCACGCCTGCCCGCCGCCCATGTTCCGCTGCGGCGCCGGCCGCTGCCTGCCGCCCGCGCTGCTCTGCGACGGCTACGCGGACTGCCCCGACCGCGCCGACGAGGACCTCCACCTCTGTCAGTACCTTGCATTTCAACTGATTATATATATTTGTAATGTAAAAGGAAATATGACGAGTATGTAGCATCGTTTGTATTAGGGAGGTGTATTTATATACGTATTTGATTTCTTTCAATTTTATGATAATTGCTAATCAACCGATATCTATAACCATCATCTGTAACCTGTTTCCCCGGTAGGTATGAGGCGGGCGCACTTGGACAAGATAGAGGGTACCGGTGAGGCAAACGTGCCGCTCGCGTGCCTGCCGCAAGAACTACGCTGCTACGACGGCCGCTGCCTACCCAATGGCGACGGCTGCCATCAAGGTGATCCCCACTTGTTCATACTGTCACTCGCAAACTCACACCTATCAGCATACAGTGCAATCTTAAAAATTTTTATTTAACGAAAATCGATCTTTAAACACACATCTAGACCTGAAATACTTAATACAAACACACCTATTATAATTATTTTAACATCATTAATTGTCTGTCTCGCATATCACCAGAGGAGGGACCGTGCACGTGGCGCACGTGCTCGCAGCTGTGTCTGCCCAAACACAACAACTACACATGCAAGTGAGTATTGCGACAGCGAACTCGGTGGGAACTGGAATGGAAAGATTAAGTTTTGCTGTCAGTGCTTCTTCTTCCCATGGACCTCCAATTTTGTTTATAAACTAAAAAATTGCTGAGATTGTTGTTTCTTTCCTCGACTATAATTTTGATCATCATTGTTTTATAGCTTACATCTTCGTTGTCTGTATAATGTAGCTCTTTTGATCTGCTGCTTTTTACGTCTCGTTTTGTAGTGCTCCTTGTATTTTTTATATCTACCTTTATAATACACACATTAACTCAAATTTATATATTGATTCAGGTGTGTCTCCGGCTACAAACAACGACAACTATCTGACGGAAGCTTTGCTTGTGAACCGCAAGGTATGTCTATTCCTTTTAATATTTATTTGCTTAATGTTGGTCTGTATACAGTAATCGTTACTATTTCACTTAATTATTTTATGATATCATTTACCTCGGTCTCTGATTTTTTTTGTATTACATTCCATTAGTTTGTTTAATAATCCGAGATGCAAAAGTGCATCATTGTATCTAGTACGCTTTGATGAAATATTGTTTTCCTTAATATGTACTGAAATATAATTGAGCGCGGTGGTTGCGCGCGTGCGTCAGGTGCGCGTGCGCAGGCGCAGCTGGTGGTGGCGAGCGGCGGCGTGCTGCTGCACTGGGACCTGCACCGCCACGAGCGCGCGCCGCCGCCGCCGCCGCCGCTGCCGCCCCTGCCGCCCCTGCCGCCCCTGCCGCCCCTGGCGCCGCCGCCCCTGCCGCCCTTCGTCTACACGTGAGTACCGTACTGCGCGCTCCGCCGCTGCCTGAGGCCAGCGCCGCCACGCGCGCATGTTCCTGGCGCATTCAACGTCACCATGTTTATTTATTTATTTATTTATTTATTTATTTATTTATTTGGAAAACGTACAGCTGAATTACAGTCAATACATAATCAAATTTATATCTATGTTAAGCCATGAATCGTTTTCACATTTGCGTGATGACAATGATCGGTTTTTATATATGCAAAATACATACATACACATACATACATACATTCATACACATATATATATACATACACATACACATATATACATACACACACACACACACACACACACACACACATACACATACACACGCATACATACACACATCTATAATAATTAAAAAGTTATAAATTTTGATGAGACATCTTTTAGCTTGATATATAATAACAAAACAAAAGTAATATAAAGCAAAACAACATTACTAAAATAGTCAATTAGGTGCAGCAGGGCGAGAACCAAAGAATGATTTTGCCACCTGCAATTTAATTGCATGCGGCTTTGTGTGGAACAGATCAATATCATGGTCAAACAATAATTTGTTAAACTTAACTGGAGCTCTGCAGAAATATGAATTTCGCCTAAAGTTGGTTCTGTAACGCGGTACATACAAACACGGTGTTTTCCTACGATTTCTAGTAGGAACAAAAAGGTTTATATTTTGAACCAGTTCAGGACAATTAATATCACCTCTTGCGATACTGACTAGCAATATTACATCTGCTATATCCCTTCTAGTTGCAAGAGGTAAAAAATGAAATCGCTTACACCTGGATTCGTAGTTGGGATCATCAGTTCGCGCCTTGTATTGCAAGTACTTCATGAATCTCCTCTGAATGGATTCTATCCTATTAATATATACATTATAACACGGATTCCACACCTGAGAAGCGTACTCGAGTAAACTACGCACATAAGAACAATACAGAACCTTAATAGGTTTCAAACTATTGAAATTGGCGGAGGACCTAATAACAAAACCGAGCATTCTTGATGCTTTATTTACAATATTGTCAATATGAATATCGAATAGGAGTTTAGCATCATGCGTGATCCCTAGATCCCTGACATGATCAACCCTTACTAGCTGCGAACCTTTCAATGTATAATTAAATTTTAAAGGAACCGTTTTGCGCGTGTAAGAAATTATGTGACACTTGCTTATGTTCAAATCTAATTTATTAATCGTACAATATCTATCAAAATGTTTAAGGTCTTCTTGTAGATGTAGGCAGTCGCTTATGTCATGTACTCTAGCCAATATTTTCATATCGTCAGCAAATAACAAGATAGTAGAGTAGTGGAAATACGACTTTATATCGTTTATAAAGATAACAAACAATAGAGGACCCAGGATCGATCCCTGAGGAACACCAGAGGGTATCCGATGCCAGCATGAGATATATCCTTTAAGGGTCACAGCCTGAGTTCTGTTGTTAATATATGATGAAAACCATCGAAAAAGGTTGCCATGAATAATTTTTGAAGAAGTATCAGATGGTCAATTCTATCGAAGCATTTACTATAATCCGTAAATATGGCATCCACCTGATCACCCATATCCATAGCTGAGGAGATATATTCATTACTTGAAAGTAAATTGGTTACTGTGGATCGCCCTTTGATAAAACCATGTTGATCTATGATAAAGGATTTGTTAATGCATGATAGTTGCCTGTGGACAATTTTTTCAAGATTTTAGCAAAATGACATAATTTAGAGATAGGCCTAAAGTTTTCAATTTGCGATTTTGATCCTTTTTTATGTATAGGAACTATGTATGTTTTTTTCCATATATCCGGAACGATACCTTCTCTTAGCGATCTTTGGAATAGAATGGAAAGTGGTAAACATAAACTCTTAGCACAGCGAGCAATCAGCAACGGGGATACATCATATATATATATCATTGAGTAATTTTAAAAGTTCACTGTTATCTATCATGACATCACCAACAGAGGAATCTGAGGTAAACGGTAGTGAAAGTGACAAATTGGTAGGATCAGAAGGAAGAAAGTTTGTAAGGAAACAAGAAGCAAAGCCGTCACATATTGCTTGAGCTGAATCTAACGTTTGGTTGTTGTACGTCATTATCGACGGTAAGACATTGTTATCAGTATTTACTATTTATATACGTCCAAAACGATTTGGGATTTTTAACTATAGCGTTTTCAGTTTTTTGTATGAACTTATTATAACAATCACACTCAATCTTCTTCGCTCTTTTCCTTAACAAAGTAAAAGAGTGATAGTCACTTATATTACCATAATTTTTATACTTTCGCCAGTACTTGTGTTTCTCTCTAAGAATTTTTTGAGAGCAGCGCTATACCATTTTGGGAATCCGTCGTTTCTAATATTTTTTTTAGGTATATGTTTGTCCCGTAACGCATAGATGTTTTTGTAAAATATATCAAGAGGACAACTGTCCAGAATATTACACCAAGAAATGCCATCGAGTTCCGTGCAGATGGCGTCATAGTCACCCGTGTTGAAGCAGTACTTCATATATATATATTATATATATATATAAGGATATATATGGTACAAGCGGTGCCAAGCATGTTGAACCTCAAGAAAGTCATTAGAATATACCAAATCCAAAATTCTACCACCAGAATTAGGTGGTTGTTAAACTGGAATAAACCGCATTGGTTTATTGTATCAAAGAAGCTAACCTGACTTTCCCCTGTCATGCCAATTGGCTTTAAATTACCATCATCTTGAAGCCATCCTACGTTACTTAGATTAAAGTCGCCCATTAGTATAAATTTATTATTTATGGAGTTATTTACAATATTAAATAAGCTTTCGGAAAATAAATTTAATTGAGTGTTAAAGGAATTACCTAGATTCTGAGCACAAAGGTATAATGTACAGAGATGAATCCTGATAACTTGTGAAGAGTTTATATTTTTTAGATTAAGAGTGACCCAAATATCCTCCGCTGAGGATCGCCACTCGCATCGTTCTATCGCCGCAAAGTCCCTTCGGACCGCTAGTAGTACACCCCCACCGCGATTCTGTTCCCTCAGAACATAGTCACGGTCACGTCTCCAAACCAAATATCTATCATCAAAGAGCTCCCCATCCTTTATCCCCTCCAATAGCCAAGTTTCTGTGATAGAAATCACGTCATAGTTGTTAAGCATTAGGTTCCTCTTAAATGTGCTAGTCTTACTGCGTAGGCCTCGAGCGTTCTGATAATAAATATTAAGTGTTACGGTGAATGATAAATAAAATAATTATATAACAATAAGAATAAAATAAATGTATATGATTTCACTTGATGTGTTAATATTGAATAAATTACGGTGAAAGGGATAGAACTACCATTAATATTATAAACATAGTTGTATAAAAACAATGTACAAGCATTGTCAGCGGGCGTCCAGGTACAATGAAATAAGTAATAATAATAAAAGTAGTATTCTGAATACATTATTGACAGTCGCTTATCTAGGTAGATACTACACAAATCACTGAAATGACTTAAGGTTAATAATTCACTAATTAAAAGACCTAAATAATCGTAAGTATAACCATTTAAAAATAGAATTATTGACATTTCCTGGTTATTTGACGGTAGTCCGTGTTGTAGTTTGCTATCGAGCATAGCTATACCGCCACACATTTCATAATCGCTATAGTACGAGTAAAATAATAGTTTAAATAAAAATCCTAACAATACCTGCACATTATCATAAAGTTTCACATTTGTTACTAAGAGTCTCAGTAAAGAGAATAACACGTCGATGCAAGCGTTCTCGTAATATGCATAATGGTCACTATGTTGCAAGACCACTGATAACCACACAAACCGCATGACAAACAACAACATATAGCAAGTGTATCCATACACAAAACAAAACACACATTTTAAAAATGATGCTGACAGATATGTATCGAGTACATTAGAATTACGTTGGCACACGATAAGAGTACAAAAACAAGTAATAACGGTTCTCAACCTGTCGCCATGCCGCACCAAATACATACAAATGACTTCATCACTAAATGTAAACAATAATGATATATATGCAAACACAATATAAAAAAAAGTAATTAGGTTAATTTTAGAAGATCGCCTGCAGACCTGATGACGATTATTGGAGATGTTGGCGACTTTCTCACCATTATTTTCGAATGCTTTACCCATACGTATTGAAATTTTTTATCGTGAGTGAAATTTTTTATGTTGTAGCGATCACTAGTCGACAATTAGTGGGGTAGAAGAAAAATATATTGGTGTTTTCTTAAGTTACATTTTATTTACTTTTTTTTTATTTATTAATTACGATAAAGGAAATACCGTTATTTATTTATTCGCCGCTGTGCAGTATGTGCCGCCAAGTTTAAGTTTAGGGTGAATAGGTTTCTCGTATACAAACTGACATTCCGCTAAAGCTCTAAGTATGCGCGGCGGTGCGTGTGCGCAGCGTGGTGGAGGGCGGGCCGGGCGGCGAGGTGCGCGGCGTGTGCGGCGCGCTGCTGGACGGCGCGTGGCGCGTGTGGTGGGCCGCCGCCGACGGCGCGCTGCGCACCGCCCGCCTCGCGCTGCCCGCCGCGCCCGCCGACGGCGCCGCGCCGCCGCCCCAGCCGCCGCCGCCGCCGCCGCCGCCGCCGGCCGACGTCGACATCATCGTGAGTATGCGCATACTCCACTACCAGTACCATTGTGTAATATCACCACTAGTCATAAACGAGGTGAAAAAAATAAATAAAAATAAAAGCACCTGTAAACCGTCGATTCGCTATGATATTGCTCTGTTCGACCCGGAGCGCGAGCGTGGCGGTAACATTAATGCCGGTACGCTGCAGGTGAAGGGCGGGGCCGCGGGCGGCTCGGCGCGCAGCGTGGCAGTGGACGGCGCGGCGCGACGCCTGTACTGGACGGCAACGCTGCAGCCGCGCGGCGGCGCGCTTTACTGCGCTACGCTGGACGGCCGCCGCCGCGTCACGCTGTACGCCGACGACGACGCCGAGCCCGACGACATAGTGCTGCACCCCGACAACAGGTACATTACACACGCGTGCCTCCACGCACACATTTGTAACAATCGAATCGTAGTGTCAAGATATAATCTATTATTTACGTGCTAATCTACTACGTATGTCCTAAATTTAATTTTAATTCATCGATGTTTAAATGTGATCGTTTACGAAACATAACTTAATAGTTTTTATGCATAGTTTGGTAGTTTTCTTTTTGATTCTTGTTTTGTATCTAGTTTTTATCATTAATTCTTTTTGTAGTAAAAATTAACCTATTTTGCATCTCTGTGAATGTTGAGTACAACTTTTGGATTGCAAACTTATAATGCTATTGTTGTATTCTATTGTTAAAAGTTTTGTTTGTAATCTGTTGTTGTATCACAAAAATAAAAATAAAAAAAATAAAAATACTCTTTCGTGCATCTCACAATTTTTGAGTTAGTACTACGCGGCTAATTTTATTATGTAAATACGACGTGAAAAATAAATAGTACTGCGGCCGAGTGGTCGTGCCTGTGTATTGGTGTGAGTAACGAGCGGCGTGCGTGCGTGCGGCAGCACGGTGTTCTGGTCGGACCGCGGCGCGCGGCCCGGCGTGCTGGCGCTGCGCGCGGACGGCGCGGGCGGCGCGCGGCGGCTGGTGCGCTGGCGCGTGCGCCGCCCCACCGCGCTCGCGCTCTACGCGCCCGCCGCGCGCCTCTACTTCGTCGACGCCTACTACGACACGCTCGAGTCCGTGCGCCTCGACGGCGGCGACCGGCGGCTCGTCGCCGTCTTCGTGCACGCGGCCGGCGGCGGCGCGCCGCGGCCCCCGCGCCCGCCGCGCGCGCTCGACTACCGCAACGGTGAGTGTGCGCTGGTGGCTAGCCGCGCAGTGTGCTGGCGCGGGTACTTACTTACGTGCGGTCGGTGCGACGCAGAGACGGCGCCGCCGGGCGTGGTGTCGTGGAGCCGCGCGTGCGCGCGCATGGCCGTGGTGGAGGAGTGGGTGTGGTGCGGCACGGCGCACGGCGTGGCGCGCCTGCCGCGCCGCCAGCTGCGCGCGCCGCTGCCGCCGCTCGCCGTGCGCCGCGCCTTCTCCGCGCTGGCGCTGCTCGTGCCCGCCCGCGCCGACGGTCAGTGCCTCCACTAGCGATCCTCGGTATCGATCACGTGATCGGCGATACATAAAGTATTGCGATTTGCTCCTCTGTTTTTTATATGCAGAGCGAAACCCGTGCGAGGTGTCGGAGGGCTGGTCGGCGTGCGACCCGAGCGCGCTGTGCGTGCGCGGCGCGGCCGCGGCCGGCGACGGCGGCCCGCACGCGCCCTACTCCTGCCTGTGCCCGGACGGCCTCACGCCCACGTCTGACAGTCCCGACGTTAGTGAATTAAATGCACGTTTATTTATATTCTTTACACGAGTAGTTCTGAAAGTATAATATTATGAACGTTGTCTCGCACTAGGAGGACCGGAAGTGCGTAATATCGAGCGCGCTGGACGGCGTGGACGTGGCCAGCGGGCGGGAGGCCGGGCAGGGCGAGGCGGCGCGCCGCTGCGGCGTGGAGTGCGGCGCGGGCACGTGCGTGCCGGCGGCGGACGGCGCGGCGCCGACGTGCGCGTGCCCGGCCGAGCTGGCGGGCGCGCGCTGCCAGCACTCGCGCTGCGACCAGCACTGCCTGCACCGCGGCCGCTGCCTGCTCGACACCAGCGACCCCTCCGTGCACCCGCCGCCGCTCAAGGTGAGCCCGGCCGCTGCGCCCGCGTGCGACTGCGTGCGCCTGCGTGCGACTGCGCCACTGACCGCGTGCGTTGTGTGCCGGCAGTGCGTGTGCCCGAGCGGCTACTGGGGCGCCCGCTGCGAGCGTGCGGCGGCGGCGGCGGCGGACGCGTGCGCCGGCCTGCGCTGCGAGAACGGGGGCTCCTGCCGTCTCTCGCGCTACTCCGCGCACTGCCTCTGCCCGGACGGCTACCACGGTCAGTACTCCGCCTCCCTCTCCTCCTCCACCATCCCATCCACTATATCCTAGTCACACCCGAGTCGAGTGTCAAACTAAGCAATTCATCTATACCGTAGACATACTTCAATACATTACGATTATTTCTTATAATCTACTTCCTGCAATCTTCAAATGTGAACGTATTTGCGATAAGTACTCGCTTCATTGAAATAATTTAATTTTCAATTTATATATATTATCACCCATTTCATTGATCGAGCCCTGTTACGATCGTATTAAGTAACTACCAACTAATATCATAGTTAGCCTATAATACAGCAGATAACATCGTCAAAGTCCGTTCAAAGATATTGTATAACATATCCATGGAAAATACGGTCGAACTGGTAATGTGCTTTATTTGAAATACTTTATTAATGAATACAAATGTTGTTGCCACATAACCTTTGGGACGAGATAATACCGTGATGTGTGGCGAGGTTGTGGTGAGGTGTGGTGACGTGTGGTGCGTGTGGTGCAGGCGCGCGGTGCGAGCAGTGCACGGGCGGCCCGCTGTGCGGCAACGACAGCGTGTGCGTGCGCGGCGCCTGCGTGCACGCGCTCTGCCTCGACTACTGCCTCAACCAGGTGGGTGCACCAACACTATTCAAATATATGTACACAGATATAGCTTGCATATAGCATACGCAAACAAAACGTTCGAATAGCTTTGTACGGTTATAGCTTATACGTAAAGTGATAGGTATGATTAAATAAAACGACGGCGGTGCGCAGGGCCGGTGCGTGGTGTCGGGCGCGGGCGCGGTGCGGTGCGAGTGCGGCGCGGCGTGGGCGGGCGAGCGCTGCCAGCGGCCCGCCTGCGTCGACGCCGCCTGCCGCGAGCCCGACAACCGCACCGCCGCCGCCGCCGCCGCCGCCGCCGCCGCCGACGCTGACCGTCACCACCATCACGACCACCACGCTAACGGTAAGTACTCTAGCGTTAGCTGCTTCATATCTACCTTGGCGATCTATAATTAGCTGATTCTTATCCGGCTCGAAGGACTATAACTTTTATTATCCAACTCGGAGGACGTTAGCCGGTTTCTGTCCGGCTTGAGGGATCACAATCTTTTTCTCCCCGGCTCAATTGACCATAAGTAACGTGTTCATATCCGACTCATGTATACTCCGACTAGAAGGACCATTAATAATTTTCTAAGCCTGTGATGATCTTTGTCGAACCCAGAATGAAAACGTAAATTACATATTTATATATTTATTTATAGAACCACCAACATAAGATACAGCGAAACATTTCAATACAATACACTGATAGATTAGATCTAACTGTTCCTACATTTATAGGCAACCACAGCGTGCCTTGTGTTTGACAAACATTAAATTTGATTTTTTTTTTTTATACAACTTAGAATAGCAAACAAGCTGACGGCCCACCTGATGCAAAGTGCCTAACCTAGACCTAACCGTCGCCTATACACATGAGCAGTACCATGGACATAACAGAGTATACCGTTTCGCCCATGATACCCCTCATGCGTTGCCATTCCTGAGGACTCAGGTGTTATTCCTCTGTACCCTGTAAATTCACGCCATATCCCACTCTTCAAACCGAAACACAGCCATGCAAACACAACTGCTTCACGGTTGAAACACGAATGCGACAGAGGTACCCAAGCAAACAACTTTTGTACAGTCTCCCTCTGGTAAAATTAAATTATTAAATGTCATTAAATGAATAAAGATATTAACAATATAATAATAATGTAAATAATGGAAAATAATATAAATAATAGAAATTGTGATTAAATTATTATAAATTATATATATAATAATTTAAGAAGTCCCTGTGAAGCACAGGAGTAACATAAGTATTGGTAGGTTACTTAAAAAAATGCAATATTGTACTCATTCGACTGTACAGTTCATTGTCCAGCCGTCTACGGAGTTCTTACTTGTTTATTTTGTTAATTTTTGTTTAAATTTCAATATGTTCGTATGTAGTACAGTTTTTACGTAAAACATCTATGCTTGACTTACGTTTACCAAGTCTACGTATACCTGAAAACAGTACGTCATTATTTATTTTATGTATCTCAGTGACGATTACCAAACAAGTAAACCGTTTCTACATTCATGACAGGAACGTTTAAAATCTTATATATAAAATTATCGTGTCACGGTGTTTGTTACCAAACTCCTCCGCAACGGCTTTACCGATTTTTATGAAATTTTGTGTGCATATCGGGTAGGTCTGAGAATCGGCCAACATCTATTTTTCATACCCCTCAATGATAAGGGTGACCCTCCCCAAAATATATTTTTTTTGACGAATTTTTCCATTTTTATTTTATTATGATTTAGCATTGAAAAATACATACAACTTAAAACACTGCTGAACATGGTCTCCTCCATCAGGGGGTTTACCAGTAGTTGCTACGCTTAGTAAGCGAATTGGCAAGCGCAGTTTGGCTTTTAGTGGTGTTTTAAGAGAGACGCTGCTGTCCGTCCCTTGACCATTAAGTTCTCTTAGTTACACCCACGGGAAAGGAAGGGAAGGGAAGGGAAGGGAAGGGAAGGGATGGGATGGGATGGGATGGGATGGGATGGTCTATTCTATGCCGGGACCACGCGGCTAGGGATCATCAACTTGGCACCGTGTAGTTGGAATCACCAACTTTCACCGTGTGGTAATGAACCTGTCATTTTCATATTTACTAATATTATAAATGAGACAATGAGTTTGTTTGCTACCTTATAACGCATTAACGACTAAACCAAGACACCCTTCATGCGTTGCCATTCCTGAGGACTCAGGTGTTATTCCTCTGTACCCTGTAAATTCATGCCATATCCCACCCTTCAAACCGAAACACAGCCATGCAAACACAACTGCTTCACTGCAGAAAGAAACACACGATTGGGACAGAAGTACCCAAGCAAACGGCTTTTGTACAAAGTCTCTCTGTACCATGTATGGATATACCATAGAATAAAACTGAATTTTACTATTAAAATACAGTTTAATTCTGTATCAACAACCATATAGTTGTGATGTAAACTTTGCTAATAAAGTTACTACACTTAAATACATATCCAATATAGCTTAGAAATACTAATGAGAATAAGAAGGAAAGAAATATTTTTTATTCAGAATGAGACTTTGTACAAAAGTCGTTTGCTTGGGTACCTCTGTCCCATTCATGTTTCTACCGCGAAGCAGTTGTGTTTGCATGGCTGTGTTTTGGTTTGAAGGGTGGATATGGCAGGGTATAGAGGAATAACACCTGAGTCCTCAGGAATGGCAACGCATGGGGGGTATCATGGGCGAAACAGTATACTCTGTTATATCCATGGTACTGCTCATGTCTATAGGCGACGGTTACCACTTTACATCAAGTGGTTCGTTAGCAGCTAAGTTGCATAAAAAAAATCAAGTAAAGTTTAAAACATTTTTGAATAGTTATTTTTTTCATTACCGCCAATTCGAAAAGGTAATTCCAGCCTAGTAGAACGGGCAAGACACTCAGCTGTTGCTTTTTTCAAAGGGTTTAATTTTGTAAATTATGAAAGTGTGTGAATACAAAGTGCTAAGCAGTATCAGATCTAATATAAGAGAATAAGTTGGTTTATTACCTACATGAATTATCGATCTATCTATCTATCCTATTTAAGAGCTGCGCTCTTGTCGGTGGAGCTCTTGCCACTCGCTACGATTTTCAGCGAGTCCCTTCACCTCTTGATACGACACGACACCAACTCCTTCCTTGATCTGCCTGATGTAACTATGTCTCGGTCTCCCTCTCCCCCTCCTTCCTTCTATTTTATTATTTCTTCCTTCTATTATAATGTTCATAAGTTCGTCGTGTCGTATCAAGTGTCCCAACATTTTTCCCCTTCTGTCCTCAATAGTTCTAATAATTTGTCTTTTTTCCTTAACCCTAAGCAGGACCTCCTCATTGCTAATTCGATCCCTCCAGCTAATTTTGTCCATCCTTCTCTAGCACCACATTTCAAAGGCTCCAAGTTTATCCATTTTCTTCTGAGTTAATGTCCACGTCTCACATCCATACAGAGCTATACTCCAGATATAGGTTTTAATAAGCCGCTTTCTAATATATTTTGTTATCGTAGCCTGTAAAAGGATTATAAGCAACATAATTTTATTGCCAACTAGCTGGTGCCCGCGACTTTGTCCACGTGGTATTTGTTATTCCTGTTTAGTTTATATCGATGTATGTACCTACCTATTTATTATGTCTGGAAATATTGGACCAAATGACGTGTCGTTCTCACTCTTTGCCTTAGATCAAGATGAATTTACTCAAGTAGGTCGTGTACTAAGCTGTATAAGTTACCATAGTTTTTTTAACTATCCCACGGGAACTCTTTAATTTTCTGTGATTAAAAGTATTTAAAAAGTTGACCGGGGATGTTAGGTATCAACATGCAAAATTTCATTTAAATCGGTCAACAGTTTCAAAAATTAGTCCGTACAAACAGACAGAGAAACAAAAAAATTTAAAAAATCTAGGTGTGTTCTATTTGACTTCTAACATCCCCCTGACTCGGTTTTTAGCGTTTTTTTTCTATGTACAGACATTCGACCTGTACAGTTGTATTATATGTATGTATGTATGTATGTAGATGTCGACGCGAACGCGGGCGATGTCGTGCGTAAATAATTGCGATGAACCGGGCGACATTGAGAAAACCCCGCGATGTCGAGGCGGCGTCGGCTGCCCACTCGACTGTGGAGCGCAACAACGCGACCTAACTATGTCACCGGGATTGATAGTAATGGAGACTAAAAATCCCATTGCTAGCAATATACCTGGCAGGTCGACCTCCTCGTAGTTCCTCCTGGAGACTATCATGGTTAATTCCTGATGAATTCATCATGATGAGCTAACTGGCCTGTTTTCATTCTCATCGATCACCCTTCACTGGTGCTTCGCCAGCGTATCCCGTTAGCGCAAGCGGGGTTACCATACCATTTTTACCCATCAAAAAACTATGTCACCTGCATCACCATCATAGTCAGTAATAATTAGCCTATTCCAACCGATTTCAAACACAAGTAGCTTCTCAATTCATTTGATTTGTTTTTTATGTCTGTCACCTCATAACTCCGTCACTTGTAAACCGATTTGGAAAATTCTCTTTTATTTGAAATGATATAACTTACAAATTGCTTTTATAGAAATTTTATCAAAATCGGTTTAGTAATATAGTATAAAAAACAAAATAACTGGTTTTGCTACAATCGAATTCTTTTTTTTTTGTGGAATGTAATTATATTGTAGTTGTTACAAACTCCTTTGTAATTTATGTTTCAAATATTGTATTCTTTTAATTACTCCATTTTTTTTATAAACTGTCAGTATAACTCTTCAACACGAACCGGCGTTTTCTTTCCTATAATCAGTTCACAATAATAGTTATCAACTGAGAGAGGTAGCAAACATATTTTTTATACAACCAAATTGAGAACCTCTTTTCTGAAGTCAGTTAAAAAGCGACTATAATTTCAGGTGTGATGCTCACCACAGAATTTTGACAAAACCAATAACTTTTTAAAAAGCTCATGCCTCTCTGGGAAATAATCGTAATTACGCCAATGACACACAATGTTAAAGAATGCGGGAGGGACCCATTGTTCGCAATATACCCTATCAGGTCGACCTCCACACGGTCCCCCCTGGAAACTATCATGAATAATCTTGTAGAGTTGTCCACGATGGGCCAACTGGCCTGCTTTCATCCTTACCTATCACGTCTTACTCGTAGTAGTGCTCAGCTAGCGTACACCGACAGCGCAGGCGGGACATTTCATTCACATCAAATCAAAAATATGAAAAACGATGATTTCAAGAAGTTTACAGTAAAAAGATTTGAATTTAGAACCCGGAATCCGGTATAAGAAAATACCGTAAATAAAAACGGCAGCTTCAGTCGCCACGAAATCATTATAGGATCAAAGTGGAAGTAAACTGTGAAGCCGTGTCGATTACAAAGAGAATTGTGGAAATCATTCAGAATTGATAAATGTAATCGCATTACATAGTTGCAAAATAAAGAATTTACACATATATATATATATATATATATATATATATATATATATATATATATATATATAAATATTCTTTATTGCACTAAAACATACAGTAACAACAATAAGTTAATAACAATGTTAGCAAAGGCGAACTTATCTCTAAAAGAGATCTCTTCCAGTCAATCTAACACCTAACCTAACACACAATAAAGAGTATCTATCTATCTAAATACTCTTGTTTCCTCCAAAAGATTACAATAGTAAATGATATATTATAAATAAATTTGGAACCTTTCTTTGATAGATGCATAAAAATAAAGATTACGACCGCCTTGTGCTTAGTGCATATGAACAGTAAGTGCGGTGACGTAACCAACCAGCGCTGTCGACCTTGGCCGGGTAACCCTGACCTTCCGCGCTGGCCGGCCGCGCGGTCAGCCGGCCGCGGCGGGCGGCGGGCGGCGGGCGGCGGGCGGAGGCTGGGATTACTGCAACGAACCGGTCCCACGTCCCGTTCACCTGTCACTGATGCATACGATTTAAAAAGGACTTTGGATGACGATGGCGACTCTTCCTGCTCTACAGGTACACGCTGGCGAAGTACCAGTGAAGTAATGTCAGCTCAATTGGACTCTCGTAGTAAATTTTTTAAGGCTTCATGATGGTATTCAGATGGACCGTGTCGGAGTCGACTGAACAGCGTATATTGCTAACAATGAGGGCTAACATCCTCATTACTGACAATCCCACTGGTGAAGCAACTTAACACACAATTATTCCTTTCGATATGTGAGCCGGGTCGCCGGCTGGTTTTTACCTCGCTTTTCGTAATTTGAAAATAGGATAGGTACTCACCTGCGAACAATTCCGGCAGCTCTCTACAGGATCCGGTGTTCTGATGGTCAGCAAGATGACACGAAACACAGCAGAAATATATTATTCGTTAATTAATTTGTAGGAGAACGGCCAGTCGCGGTTACTCATACGATGTTCGAAACAGAAGGGGCGATCGGCGCGAGAGGGCAGCACCCACAAAGATCGGGCACAATTAGTCTATAGCCCACGGATTACCACTAAAATTGCGAGCATGCAAAGTACCTATCTCTTATATATAACGAAAAGCGAGAAGGCACAAACAATATAAATTATGTTTTAAGTTCAAACTGGCGTCACCAGCCACCCCCTACTAAAGAGACTTTCTTTAGTTCAAGATATTTTATTTATTTTATTTTATTTTTGTGGTACAACAACAGATTACAAACAAATCTTTTAACAATAGAATACAACAATAGCATTATAAGTTTGCAGTCCAATTATAGTTGTGCTCAACATTCACAGAGGTGAAACGGAATAGGTTGATTTTTACTACAAAAAGAATTAATGATAAAAACTAGATACAAAACAAGAATCAAAAACAAAACTACAAAACTACCAAACTATGCTTAAATATAGAAGTGTTGATGGAGGGAAGATTTCTGTTAATATTTTTTATTTATTATTATTATTATTTTATTATTTATTCAGAAGACTTTTCCAACAATAACAGTGAATATAAATTATAATAAGTAACAGCTAGCCAATAATAGGTCTCCACGCATAGTTACGGAATATTAATGTATAATATAGATTTAGGTAGTGGTGTTTTGGTCGATATGTTGAATTTGTCTCCTCGAAATAAGACTAAGCGGTGTTCGAGAGGATTCCCTTACTTTTTTGTGACATTTTTTTGTTCGTATTCTAATTACGGCACGCATTCTATTGAAATGACGTCAAGCAACTTGCTATTATTAATTTTAGTCGTGTTAACATAATGTTCATATTAATTAGTAAACCGGTATATTACTATGCATTTGCGAACTAGACGTGCAGCCCAAGTGAAAGTTGCATCACATTACAATTCAGTGTTGCCAGATTCGGTATTTTTTTCGTAATTTTGGGTACAAATTTGCCTTCACTAAATTTTAGAAAAATTTGGTCTTTTTTGGACTTTTTTGAAGTTTTGGTATTTGTAACTCTATAGAAGTATATAAATACAATAAAACATATTAATGAATGTAGCAAAACAGGAAGAGATAAGAGAAGGAAAGGTTAAGATTTAGATTTAGATAGATTTAGATTAGAAGATAAAATAGGAACCGACGGTCTTTAGTCTTTTTTTCTGCAAATTTATGATTGAATTAAAGTTCTAGAAATCGAATCGATTTATAGTAAATGTTTTGATGTTTGGATAAAAATAAAAAATCGCAACTGGCAACCCTGTTACAATTTCGTATTATTTCACGTGAATGTTGTGTTCCGTTCCGTTCCCATCCCACAGCTTTCTTCTCGACTCCATCTATCACAAGATCTATGTCGTGAGTACGACATCTCACATTGTCGGTTGCTGAGAAAATGTAAGCAAAAATACAGTGAGAAATAGTCCGCCTGTCGCCACGCGGACGCGGTGAATCATGCGCCGCTGGGGAATTCGATATTTGCATATCTATGTCAAGTCCGTCAAGTATATACCGTACGAGAAGTGAACCTGCTGACGTTAGGTCTGTCTGAAGGTCGGGAGAACACGGAGTATCAAGTCAATGGGCGAAGAATACTGTCCTGTATTCGTCGCCCATCCCTGTCAGGTCGACCTCTCCCTCGTCGTGGTCCCTCCTGGGAACCATTGAGTTGAATTCCAGATGTATTCATTGCGGTGGGCTGCTTTCATCCTCACCTATTTACCATCACTGGTGCCCCGACAGCGTATACTGTTAGTGCAGGAGGGGTTATCATTCCATTATCATCCATAAAAAACTCTAGATATTTGTATTATTTTGAAAATAATCGACTGAGCTCGAAAAGAAAAGAAATTCATGTAAAAGGAAGCACGAAAATGCATGAGAATCCAGTTGTGTGAATCGATAAGTCGTAGAAATACCAGGATACATCAGTTTAAACATAGATCGATCCATTATTAAGATTTAAAATGACAAAAAAAAATCCCTGTTAGCAAGTAGTACTAAATTATGGATCCCAATAAGCTAGGTCACTAAACACCCAGTTTCTTCATATTTCTTCAGAAATCAAGATGATCTAATCTTGTATCATAATATGTACACAGTAGTGTGCGCCGTCCGTAGTGTCGCCGGGTATTTCAAACGTCACGTATGTAGGCCTCGGGCCTTACCCGCCGCGTATGTCTTCAAGGAAATTTCACGGAATCAACCGGCCTCCGATATCGTAAATTTATAAAAGTGTACAAGTAATTTGAATGCCGTTTTCCTGTTTAAAATGCAAAGATTATTGTTTACGACCTCCAAAGAAAAGATGGATTGAACTGTATGAAAGATGACACGCGTGAAAAAAAAGTAAACTCTGATTATGATCAATGTGCATCTAACTTCAAATAATGCCAAATGGACGGATGACTTTTCTTTTTTATGAAATGAAAGTAGAATGGTAACATTGCCTGCACTATTGGTTTACGCTGACACTTCAGTGGGGGCTGATAAGCGAGGATGAAGTCAGTTCAGTTGCCAAGCTCAACCTCGAAGGTTTTCAAGGGGGCTTATGATAATGTAGTGAACATAATGCCTGGGAGAGAATGTTATATAGTATTAAGTCCGCCTTTTGTACCCGACATTTTTTTTGTAATGTGGTCAATAAAGAATACATAAATAAAATAAATAACATTCTGACCATAGTAAAAACATCAAGGTGGTAAACAGAAAGTGCTATTTTTTATGTGATCCGTAGTTCTTCTCGAGGCACGAGTATGCAGATATTGAATGTTGGTTTTATATTTAAAGATAGAAATCCACCGTTAAAAGGTTAGATATTATAGTTTTAAAAATATACTTAACTAGCATCCGAGAATTCTAAATAACAAACTAAAGTACGTTTAAGTTTATAAATTGATTGCTTGATTATGTAGCTTAAAGTTCATTCTTGGAACACCTTCTTAGCAAACATTGGTCAAGGAAGCTAATCACTTTTCGCACCTTGAATTAGTTTTTTCCTCAACACGGCGACACGGCGACATGGCGGCGGTGTGCGCGGGCGCATCCGCAGTCGCGAGTCCGCGAGTGTGAAGCGCGCGCGCGGGCCTCCACACCGCCCGGCGCGCTCGCTCTTTGCGTTTTTTAGTTTTATTTATTTATATGCAATTAAGTATTACTAGTTTTATTAAGAGACTACGATTCGGTATTATTAATTGCTTTCTGATACGAGGACTTTTTATTTAAATTTTGAATGCTTGTTGTTGAAACTATACCTTTAATTTGCTTACCACATTTTTTTGTACAATTATGTGTAATCAAAGCTGTGTGTAAATAATGTGATTTAAATGATGCACTTGTAATTAGACAGTGGACTCGGTGAGCTCGGTGTAGTGCATTGGACGGACTTGTTAGTAGGTTGTGCGATGGGCAGGCACAGGCGGTGGCGACATTACGGTAAGGTGTTCATTCAAATCTATCTTTACGCCAATTTTTTTTTTGTTTTTGTCGTTTAGTTATATTTTTATCTTATATTATATAGATATAGAGTGTCTCCATATAAATGTTTCGAAAATAGCGCGTCAACTTTTTTATACAATTTTGCGTGATAAGTAGTCATGAGTGTTACCTTTATAACTTCTGTATTTATTTTGTTTTATAATTTTTCCATATTTTTAATGCGAAAAACTAATTTTATTTATTAAACAATTAAATATAGATACGTCAAGATACATTGTGTGCGTCAATATATGGAACTATGATAAAAAAAACGAGTCAGGTAATTTGACAATTAGCTGACAAAAAGTTGGCTTGTTTTTGAGGCTCGATGCTCTGTCTATATAATCTTGAATTTTTTATATATATTACAAAAAAAAATCCGTTCGAGGTAGGCAGAGAGGTCAGACCGCTTCTATTCAGACATACCGCCCTAGCTGCCTCCCTGTTTGTACCGACTAGGATCTACTAGATAATAAAGCGAAAATTTTCAGTTTGCCTTCTTTGCTTTTTTAAAATGAAGTCGCATCTTAAATATAAAATCCCGTGTCGCAGTGTTCCTTCGTACTATAATATTTTATTAAAATTTTGCAAATGTGTATTGTTTGCTCCAATTTGAAATATAGGATAATGTTTATCCTAATTAAAAATTAAACCTGTCGATGTAATGGTGGCTCCGTCTGCGTGGTAGCAGCAGGCGTCTGGGCTTGATAGCTGAGGATTAAGTCAGGTCAGTTGACCCATCGTGACTATTTCACTAGGAAATTGATCGAAATAACCATTTCGATCAATCCCCTGGAAACCTCCAGGGGAATATTTTTTTATGAATGATAATGGAATGGTTTCCCCGCCTGCGCTATCGGTATACACTGGTGGGGTACCAGTGATAGATGACAGGTAAGGATGAAGCAGGATAGTTAGCTCATCATGATGAATTCCACAAGAATTAACCACGATGATTTCCAGAGGGAATCATGTGGAGGTCGACCTTGTTGGGTATATTGCTAGCAATAGAGCTCTTAGTCTCCATTACTAACAGTCCCTTCCCCCTTTCCAGGGGATTATGTTTAGGTGGTAATATGTTGCTAATGAAATTAGGCCGCTAGTCCCCATTTTATTATCACGTGGTGTGGTCCCAGCATAGCCACCCATTCTTTTCCTGTAAGTGTCGTAAGAGGCGATTAAAAGAACTTAATAGTCAAGGGATAGGCAGCAGCGTCCTTCTTAAAACATCTCTAAAAGCCTGAGTGAGTAGTTCCTAGTGAAATGAGTAGTTCCTATGAACAATCACCCTAAAAAGGTATACTTACAGTTAGGTCCCATTGAAAAATTATCAAAATCGGTTCAGTAATTTAATTTTAAATTGAAATAACTGGTTTTACCACAAATGAAGTCGGCTTTTCTTTGTGGGGCACGATGTTGATTGTCATTAATTTAGGTACATATATAATATTGGTCTTTGGAAATGTTTTGTTTGTGCGTGTGACATTAGTACGTGGTGGTTTTTTAATGGATGATAATGGTATGGTAGCCCCGCCCGCGCTAACGGTATACGTTGACGGGGCACCAGTGAAAGATGATAGGTGAGGATGAAAAAAAGACAGGTCAGTTAGCACATCGTGATGAATACACTTGGAATTGAGCACGATGGATTCCAGGAGGAACCATGGGGAGGTCGACCTGCTTGGGTATATTGCTAGCAATAGGGCCTGTTGCGGCCTCTTTGACCGATTTTCTCGCTGGCCGCTAAGACATTCTACAATTAAAACTGACCGCTTGGGACAAAACAAAGGACTTAGACAAAAGACCGAAAAGAAGACGGACATAATTTTGATCACTAATTTGCCTTTTAATTTTTAATACATTTGACGACGAATTCGGACCCTTTAACCTAAAAAGCGGTCCATCGACCTTTCAGGGCCCTTAGTGTCCATTAGTAACAAAATTCCAAAAAAATATTTACTACAATTTTGGGTATACAACATTTGATCTTATAAATTAAAAGTACCTACCTTACAAAATCTACTTAGATCAAGCGTGTGTTAGAATTAAATATTAAATAACTGTAGGGTAATAGATTTATATAGTAATTTAATTACGTAATTATAACTTTACATGGCATATGTATATAATATATTCTTTAGCAATATAAAGGTTGTAAGCCTCTTAGTAATAAATAGAAATAAAGCACAAGTTCTCACAGTTCATTTACTTTAGATATCATACCATTAAATAATATATTTACTTAATATTTGATATATAACAAATAATATAACATAAATACCCAACTTCTGTTAGTCCATTGACACTTATTTAAATATAACTTCTTTAGGAATTCATTAACAATAATTGTGATATATTTTATATAATGACCACGTGGTTCACTATACTTGTTCACTCTTGATACGTCAGGGAGCTCCGCTCTGTTCAACGGTTGGACAAGAAGTGTTGCCTCCCCACCCAAGTAACAGTCTTTTATATCTACAGGCCGAATTCGAGTGAACAAGTCAGCGAGACCACGTGTTCTTACAATTTCATTACTTTTTGTTTAACTATCATGATAATAAATAATTATAAAATTAATTAAAATATAAATTAGTGTTCTATATACATTACACAATAATTTCTTACCAAATTTGGTATAATAACAATTTTAACGTTATATTATATATAAAGTAGTTACTTTGATTTTTATTAATAAATGTAGGTACACATTTTGACACAAGATGTTTAGGAAAATTAATATAATTTAAAATAAATATCTAACACGTGCAAATATTGAAAACAAAAATTACAATAATTTAATTTTAAAGTTTTTTGTAGAATTTAAACATTACGAAATTATATAGATAATAAAATAACACTAATTAAAATATTAAGGAATGCAATACATTTTATTTCGTCGATTAGTTAAAATAGTCCAAATAAATAATATAACAATTGGATATCAACAATAAAAATTAGATGTACCTACTAATGAAAATAAAAAAAGTCAATAAGTAAGATGTAATTATCTAAATTGAATTAAATTATATAATCATGGAGTATTAGCAGCAGGACGCGAGCTGTTATACGTGTACGTGTACGTGCATCCTGCCAATATTATACATGTGAAAGTTTGTAAAGATGTTTGGATGTTGTTATCTAATTATGCTTATATAGCTGCAGGGATTTATTTATTTATTTATTTATTTATTTGAAAATTACTCACCACACTTACAGTTTCCCAAAACGTGTAGAGAGCCATAGTTTTATTTTACAAACTTACAAATTTTGTACAACATTTTAAAAATATATTTCTTTTGTAATTAAATATGTCAATATCTGGCTGCTGAGCAATCAGAGAATTGAGCAGAGAAATAGCCTGATACGTGGGAGCAAACTGAGCAGTACAGGTGCGAACCGGCGGTGCCGATAGTAGTTTGAATTAACAACTGAGATTTATTTATTTAACATCAAAATCCTTCTTCTTTTAAAAAACAACTTACATGCTAAGCCTCTTATAAAAACAGCCAATAACGGATTTCAATTATATAAACTAATTGTATAAGTTTAAAGCATAGTAAGACAAGGCGAGTGAAGTCGGTTGATTAATGTATAAATGAAATAAAATTTAAAGGTATAAAGATGGTCGGTCTAATATACCTGCGGGCAACTGCTAAATATGTGCTAACTATGTGGTTGCAGACAGCGCGCCGACAGTAGGCGGCTGTAAGCCCGGCGACTGCAAGAACGGCGGGCAGTGCGTGGGCGTGGATGCGGGCGTGGGCGTGGGCGTGGGCGTGGACGTGGGCGGCGTGGCCGAGTGCCGCTGCGGCGGCGCGTGGGGCGGGCCGCGCTGCTCGCAGTACGTGGGGCACGACCACGCGTGCCTGCACCACTGCTCGCCGCCCTCCTTCTGCGTCTGGCGGCCCGTCGGTCCGTACACCGCACACGCACACCCAAACCCACCACGCACCCACGCACGCACGCACGCACGCACCGCACACACACACGCACACGCACACGCACAGTATCACCGCAAAGTGAGGCGTCCGTGGTAGACGCTCTCATTTGTGGCCATCCATGGCAACTAATGTCACTGTGATATTTTACTTTTTCAACTGAAACACAGCCATGCAAACGCAATTCTTAGCTCAGTAACAAAAACACATGTGGGACAGAACAATCTGAATACCAGTATCGGGGTTTTCTCACTATTTCTTTAATCGGTTCTTCAAGGAAAGTGTATAAAAGTTGCTTAACATATATGACGTAGCTAGTGCCGCAACGTCTGCCCTCCACATACGAGCTATAGTAACCGCTCAAATCATAGCTATTATGGTATAAAAAATGGTTTCCTCATGAAAAGCTTGTGCTTCGCCATGATGTACTGTTATGTTTCTAATTTAATAAATCTATTTGGAATGGTGTTGTGCGCACAGTGGACCCGTCGTCCCCGGGCGTGCCGCACTGCGCGTGCCCGGCGGGCGCCAGCTGCTCGCCGCCCGCGGCGGTAGCGGGAGCGGACGCGGACGCGGACGCGGCGGCGGGCGCGGCGGCGGGCGCGGCGGCGGGCGCGGCGGCGGGCGGCGGGGCGTGGGCGGGCGCGGCGCTGGCGCTGGCGGCGCTGCTCGCGCTCGTAGCCGCCGCGCTGTACCTCTTACACAGGCGGAAACAGTCAGTACAGCCTACCTGGAACATTGCTAGCTGCCGTCTAAATAGCCCAATATCTGCCTCTTATGGACGGAAACTGTGTCCTACAGTAGGACGTTAATAAGTTACGCCGGCGATAGTAACCTTTGGCATATAGCTTAACCAAAGATATGTTCCACTACTGTAAATACACTGCTATACTGGAAGAAAAGTTTGTGTTACCGTGAAACCGGACGAGATGCAACTGGCGTCATAAATTACAGCAACATTTACAATACCTAGAGATGAAACAATAAGTAGACCTGATGGCCCAATATTCAGCGACCGGTGCCCGGCGCTCTCGATTACACAAAGAATTGTGAAAATCGGTTCCGATTTAGCGACTTAATCGCTAATCAGTGTAAACCTCCCTTTTAGAAGGTCGTTTCAAATAATTGTTTTATAAACTGATACTGGCATAAATGGTGTTTCATTGTCGTGTATGGATTTTAACCCTCTGACCGTGTATTTTTTTTTACAACAATAAAACACATCGCTTTGACAACAAATAGCTGTACGGGTATGTAGCCATCTAGCGAGATTCTGAGAAGCAATATCGATTTAGCAAAACAAAAATGGCGGGATAACAACATCAATAAACAAAAAATGCGAGCACGTCTCTACTGAACTCGTCTCAACTAGAGGATACTGCATGCGGACATCGCTGGATGCCCGCTCAGGGGGTTAATGACCAATTGTCAATTGACAGTAATATATAGTTTTTTTAATGTAGTATTGTATAGGTATTAGTATATGCGTGAGCCTATGCTGAGCGAGCGTGTTGCGTGTTGCGTGTTGCAGCGGCGCGTTCGTGCACGCGCGGCTGGCGGACAACGTGGAGATCAACAACCCCATGTACCTGGCCGGCGACGACGAGCCCGAGCCGCGCCCCGCGCCCGCGCACCAGGTCAGCCACGCCCACCCTGCGCTTTGTTGCTAATGACGTATCTTCTACATAACTGTATAATGGAGGATCAAGCTGTCTTTCATAGTTCGCTGGATTCTGATAAAGCACACCATCTTTCCAGTTGTGCTCATTTCTCGCGATAGAAATTCGAGGTTACAAATGAGGAAGAGTTTTCGTCACTCTAATTAAAATATTTGCTAAAAATGTTTCAACGTATCTAACTTTTTAGCCGTATAGGTCCCGGCATACAATAGGCCACCGTTTCCTTTCCCGTAAATGTCGTAAGAGGCCACTAAAGGAATGCGAGGGATGTACAGCAGCAGTCCCTCCTGAAATATTACCAAAAGTCAAATTACGGTTCCCATCTCACCTGCCATGCGTGGCAACTACTGGCAACTTCTCCCCCCCCCCCCCCCTTATGGGGAAGGCTATGTTCAGCAGTGGACAGTTAACAGTTGATACAACAACATCTGACTCATATTATATACATAGTATTTACAAGTTACAGTTTTTTTGTTACTTAGAATGTCAAAGAAGCTGACGGCCCGCCTGATCGAATGAAGTAACCGTCGCCTATAGACATAAGCAGTACCATGGACATAACAGAGTATACTGTTTCGCCCATGATACCCCCCATGCGTTGCCATTCCTGTAGACTCAGGTGTTATTCCTCTGTACCCAGTAAATTCACTGCCATATTCCACCCTTCAAACCGAACAGCCATGCAAACACAACTGCTTCACGGTTGAAACACGAGTGAAATAGAGGTACCCAAGCAAACGACTTTTGTACAAAGTCTCCCTCTGGTAAAGTTTAAAACTATTGTCAAACTTTAAAATCAATTCGTTTCATTCATAACATGTATGTGTTATTACAGAACGGAGGCAACCACTTCGCCAACCCGGTGTACGAGAGTATGTACGTGCCGCAACAGAACCCCACGGAGGTGAGGCCACCTTGTTATTATTATCTAACTTAACACCAAATACTGCGGTGCGTGGTAGGCAGGGAGGGCCGATTGCCAAGCGTCTGCATATACTGCAAGTACCGAAGAAGGTGTGCACTGATCTATATCAGATAGATCATGTTATATCTGGCCTGCGTACGTGAGACGAATTACGAAAGTAGATCGCACAGAAACTGATCTGAATGAGGGCAACTGGGACGTCAGACCATGACCAACACCATCCCCCCTTCACCCCCCCCCCCCCCCAGCCGACAACGATCAGTCAGATTGCGACTAACTTTGTGGTATTCACATTGTCGTCATCAGAACTGGTCTTAGCTCACCTGGTGCTCGTGAACAATTCTTTTAATGCTTTGTAAAGACTTTTTCACTTCGAAGACTATTAGGTCTTTGTTGGACCTCGCCACCTCCCTCAGATTGGGGGAAAGGAATTGGTAATAATAAGGTCTAACAGTTTTTTTTGCTAGCAATGTACTCTATCAGGTCGACCTCCACGCGGTTCCCTCTGGAAAGCATGGAATTCTCGGGGAATTCGTCACGATGGGCTAACTTGCCTGCTCTCATCCTCACCTATCATCCCTCACTGGTGCCTCGCCAGCGTATACCGATAGCGCAGGCGGGCGTACCATTCCATTTTCACCCATCAAAAAAAACTCTCAGATCTGTTCAGCGCGTAACGCCGGTAGTGATGATCATGTAACCACGTGTACAGGAGCACGCGAACTTGCTGGGCGCGAGCGCGGCGGATGGCTCGTCGCCGCCGCCCGAGCGGTCCGCGCTGCTGTGAACATGCCGCCGGCGTGCTGCCCGGCCACGCGGCGGCTGCACCACCACGCCACGTCGCCACCGCGCCCTGCTCACTGTACACGCGCCGGTTTCTCTTAGTTTTAACTATTGTACAATGATTGGCATCACGTACCATGATTCTGAAAAGAACAAAATGACCTATAGGAATGTAATATTAAAAAAGGATAGTGTCTAAATATCCCATCTTGCTCACCTATGGAGAGAGCTTAAAGTTACGAAAATTATTGGTCCAAACAATATTTTTTTCTATTTAGGGAGAGGTCACTTTATTTTGGTGTTAAATTCATGATGGGCAGTTACTTTAAATGCTTTAAGATAATGCTCAATATTAGAACGGCCCTAACTGATCATGTTTTACTTGTAATGTAAGGGTTTACTCTCCATTGAATCTAAATACATGACATGAACATACATGACGTGAACATACATGACGTGAACATACATGACATGTTTCTCCTCTATATACAGCGAATAACTACATCTTGCCTTTATGATAAAGTTTATTTATTATAAAAGAAATAATTTATCGACAAATCGACATTATAATGTAGTACATTATTTGTACGACGCGTCGCACCGCAACCAATCCGTACTGCGTACCTATAATTATAATAGGTAATTATAGTTGTTGAGCGAGCGACCTTGACTCAAACAGCCACGTAATTTAATTTATAAATCCTACTTCAAATTATGACATTATATTATTACATTATTTCAAGGAATAATTTATTTTCGCTTTTATTACATGAGTAAATATATTGAGACATTAATTTTCGTTAATTATAGAAAATACATAATATACCTGCATGTAAGTTAAAATCAATTTTTAGTTATACAAATAAAAAAAATTCAACTATATATATATATATATATATATATATATATATATATATATATATATATGATCCTTTTGTGTTACTATGACACACGCTTTAAAAGAAAATATTGTTACTTCTTCTATGTATTTTGCTTTTTCTTAATATGCATTCTTTTATCTCTTTTTACTGTGTACTCTGTCTGTTTTTATTTACATGCTGCAAGTAATACAAATAAATTATATATCTACGTATCCAAATCGTTACAATATCCTTGTCTTATAATGAATATATGACAAGGGTAGCAAGTTGTCGATGCATTAATACGAGGTATAGCTCGATCGCTTCACATCTGATGTACAGTCTTGCTCGTGCGAGGGCACTGCGTCTTCTTGCCAAACTGTATTTTATAATTTCGAGTAAAACTTGAGTCGCTCGTTGCAGCGATTAGTTTTGTCAGGTTTTATTCATTCATGTGGCATTATTTAATTAGGCATCTCATTATATTATATTATATATATGTTTGTCACATTTAATAGTTTACTTTTGTAGCTGTGACTTGCTAAAGTCGAACTTTCTCGAACTATTTTGAACAATGAATAAATACTTACGAATACGAATTAATACTTTAAGTAGACAATTGTTTTTTACATTTTATTTAATAGTTGTGATGAGTCTATAGTTGTAAATACCGCGAGACAATTGTTTAGTTGTTAAGTACATTGACATGTAAGGTACTGACGTTCCCTACTGTACAGGCCGGGGGAAGTAATTTAGTACGATTTACATCAAACGGTACGACGGAGCGCTTTTTGTATGGCTATTTTGTGAATTGTAATATTATAGAGTTATTTACTACTTCTTATAATATAAATAATAATAAAAAAAGGAATTAATAGTAATTTACATGAAATTTAAAAGTTTATACATATGATAATAGGCGAACTATATAGTTTAATTTATTTATTTATTTATTATTTTTTTCTTTATCAAGAATTAGCGCGGCTGGCTTTTGGCCACAGCAAAACATCAGTTTTGTTCTTTTGAGAGCAAAACAATAAACTGAGTTGTGACAATTGTGTTATTGTGACACGCTCACGAAAAATTATGTTACCTTTTTATATGTACTTTCTATTTGTTTTATTTTTTGTATATGTATGATTTTTTTACTTTTTTTAAGTAAATGTGTACCAATATCTGATGTTATTTGTGTGCTGTAAGTGATACAAATAAATTATACAATATATCTGTGTATCTATATATATTTTTTTCTTTTTTCTATATTGTAAAATGCATTTTTACACGCTCCACCTCGCACCGTCCGGTGTAAATCGTACACACTTTAATGTGACATTATTGAAAAATCGTACCGTATTCAATAATTTTTGCAATGCTCAAAATCACAGTATTGTGTGCCATATTTAAAAAGTAATGTAATGTTTGTTGTGAGCTATTGGAGTTCCTCGAATCAATACTCGCGGTTAGTGCGTAGCTAATGTGAGCTCGACCACTTGTAAACTGTAGGTTGTAGGTTGTATGCACACTGTTGTAATATAAAGTTATCATTTATCGTATATATATATATATATATATATATATATATATATATATATATATATATATATATATAATTCACAAACATTCGTTTGGGTATGATTTAATCTATAAAATGTAAACACAAGACACTGCATTATGTATTGATCTCTCTTTTATACCTTTTTATGCTATTATATATTAAGATTTTTGTAAAACAAAGATATTATTTGTATCACAATTTTGAATTCTATCAATCTGATGCAATTCACTACTTTCAGCTCGATTGTTTTCGTAATTGTAAATTTACAGAAATAAACACGCGAAATAAAATTAATAAAAATATTTTACAAATTATTTGCGGTTTTACCGCCATATTTATTTTATATTGTTCTTACGACACCCCGTTTATTAAATCTACGAAGCCGTCGAGGCTACTGGTTCGCCAAAGATTCATATACGTACATCGATCGATATCATAAATTTTTTGGTGGTCGGATAAAATTCAATTTACTCGTTTATTATATCGAATAGAAATAAATAATGATTTAATTTGGATAATTTTCTATTTTTTTAGTACATTTTTATATAATTGAAAAAAATATTAATAACAAATCCATGTTATTTTATAAATTATATTTAGTGTGTGTATCGTTCGAACAATACAATAATGGTTGTGTGTATTTTAGTTATTCCAAATTCAAACTTTATAATAAACAAGAATTGTACTTATCTTTTTTTTTTTGTATTAATGGCGCGAAATTGTACAGTCAGTTTCATAATTTTTGGTCGGTTGGCAGCTAAATTGAATGATATGTACACGCATTATGACGTGCACAAGAAATAAAAAAATATATCTTTTATTGATATAAGAGATAAATATTATGTTGGCATTATCATCATCAGTTCACAGCTGGACGTAATCACTTCCAAGATGGCCTACTTGTACGACAAAAAAGACATCACAATATATTATATATGTGTACCAGTAAATTTATAGCGACTGGTGGAGAGTTAAATATTGACGTGAACCTAAATGTGTGTGTACATATCGACTGCATATCATTGCAAAAGAGCATAGGCGCTTTTAGAAATTTCACGTAACACAGTAACACCTTATATTATTTATTTATTAAACTGTAATACACTTGGTGTAAATGGCGGACTTAATACCATATATAACAACTCTTTATATTGTGTGACATAAGCATGAAAACTTTTAGATGAAGTTGAAACAATTATAATATACTAAAAAAAAAAAAACGTAAACTATGATATTGTACTACGACATATTTTAAAAGCGTCCAATCTTTTTTTTTTTAATAATTTTACCGACAGCGTTAGAGTAGTAATATGGATTTGCAAACAAGACGTTAGGTATGAAGGCATAACATTTTAGTCCTACAGAACTATAAACTATACTCTATAGAGGTCTATAGGCGACGGTTGCCGCTCTTCAGGCGGGCCGTCAGCTTGTTTGCCATACCAAGTATTTAAAAATAGTTACGTATAAAAATCTTTTATCAAGCTATACCAGATGTTAGCAGAATAGATCCCTGTTCATTGTCAACGTTCCAATTTATATGAACAAACAACTTGTAGTGTTTAAGTACGGCTTAGGTTAAGGTTGTCTGAGAAATAAAACTATCACGAACCATTCAATGTTTATTATTTACATCACAAACTGTTCCCGTGTCGTCCACAGCGCCGAAATATAACAAATTTGTTTACCCAATTATTTTAGTCTTGAATATTATCTGTGACATTCTTTGAAGTGTATAATAAAGAGGTTTTATACATTTACCCAATTAACCAATTAATGCGAGGGTTTTTCTGTGAAATGAGGTCAACTGGCGCACTGGCGCACACACTAAATTCCAACGAGCATATAATAAATATATGTGGTGAGATAATACTCACCAATATTTATTATATATTTATTTATTTATATCATGACGCTTGGTCACGGGACTCACTCGCAAGATCGCAGATGCGCAGGTGGCGCAGGCGCTTTGTGATTATTGGCTGCGCGTGCACTAGAGACTAGAGTGTTTTGTTAACTTGGACAATTTAAAAATGTATTTGTTTTATTGTGAAATACTTGTTTTTTTTTTTTAATTATTGATTAAATTTGTTTACAATATGAACCCTACTATCAATGCTACAACTGGTGACCCCGTGAGAACCGCACACAGCAGTAGTAGTATTATCTCGCCACATATACACTAAGCTCTGTGAAATATAAACGGGCGAGAAGGTATCGCTCCAGATAAAAATATAAACATAATATTTATAAGTAGCGAGAGGTGTTTGGGATAAAGCAAATCGGAACACATTTCATGCACGAGATGGTATCGTTCGAGATGCTTTAGTGGTTAAAGCAATTAATATTATAAGGTACTCGACAGCCGGTAAATGAATAGGCTCACAGTTGCAGTCTTTGTCGGGCTAGAATCAAACAAGGGGGCGTGTATCAATTGTTATCGATTTCCCCGAATATTATTAGGATCGAAATTGGGCGACGAACTTACTGACAACAAGACTGATAGATATATTACTTGAACATATTGTGAATATATACATATTAGCTTTTACCCGTGACTTCTTCCACGTGACCGGGATATGTTTAAGAAATTTAATATAGATTGGTAAGTAGTTAAGGCACTATACTTCTAATATTATTCGAGAATCGAACCTGTATCTATAGGAAGGTGAGGTAATGATCAAGTCGTCGATTAAAAATATTGCTATTATATTTCGGTATTGTGGATGCTTCAGTACATATTGACTACAGGTCACATTCAGTTTAAATATTTATTTATAATAAAATATGTGCATAATTATACCATAACATTAATTGGCAATGCATGGGAGGTATCATGGGCGAAACAGTATACTCTGTTATGTCCATGGGTGCTGCTCATGTCTATAGGCGACGGTTACCACTTTCCATCAGGTGGGCCGTCAGCTTGTTTGCCATTCTAAGTTGTATAAAAAAACCCATTACATATAATTTTGTATAGACATTTCAACATTTACAATAAAAAAAATATATATATAGCATTCGACAGTATTCGATATTAGACTCTCTTCAAGACAAGTGCATTGCAGACAAATCTAATAATTTAACAAAAAAAAAAGACGTATATTAATTCGATTGTATTTTTTGTTTACATGTTACTTACTAATTGTTAACTGGTTTGATGATTCCTATTTATTCGAGAAAATTTTCATAATTTCCAAAAAAAAAAGTAAATTACATTTAAAAGGACAACTTAAGTATTATTTTCGATATAGAGAGAGTAATAATAAAAATTTGCATCTGACACTTAAGATTCCCACCGCCCTGTACATACACATACACAAGTAACACACGTATGTATAGACTGTCTACGTTAACACGGCACGCCCTTCCAACTTGACTTCAATATGTGTGACCGACCATATACAGATGTGGTGCTCTGTCTGTGTTTGTGATAGAACGTCTCTAGTAGTGGTGCGACCAGAGGAGTATTTTTTTATACAACTTAAAATGGCAAACAAGCTGACGGCCCACCTGATGGAAAGTGGTAACCGTCACCTATAGACATGAGCAGTACCATGGACATAACATAGTATACTGTTTCGCCCATGATACCTCCCATGCGTTGCCATTCCTGAGGACTCAGGTGTTATTCCTCTGTACCCAGTAAATTCACGCCATATCGCACCCTTCAAATCGAAACACAGCCATGCAAACACAACTGCTTCACGGTAGAAACACGAATGGGACGGAGGTACCCAAGCAATCGACTTTTGTACAAAGTCTCCGTCTGGTGTATATATTGTTTGGTTGAAACCTTGTAAATATTTTTACTCATCCACTTTTAATTGTTTCGGTTTTGGAGAGGCGTGCCATGTTATCGTAGACAATCTATACTGATTGTGTAGTGTGTGTGGGGGGGGGGGGGGGGGGGGGGGGGGGGGGGGCTGTCTAGATCCGCCGGGGAGCCGCTGCTCAGTAGAAGTCGTCGTGGCTGGTCTGCTTGGCGGCCTGGTTCTTCACCTGGTCCTGCGACAGGTACATCTCCACGATCTGCTGCGCGCTCGTCGCTTGCTCGGGAGTTTTGTCGTCGCGCTCGCGGATGAATCTGGAAACATTCGCGTGTAGATCAATTATTGCTATATTATACATATATATATATTTAGAAACAGTTTTCCATGGCTTATAAGAGAAAATATATATATATATATATATATATATATATATATATATATATATATATATATATATATATATATAGAACAATATGGTCCTTGAATACGATCAAACGAAAAGAAAATATTTTACTTTCAATAGCTACCCGAACCTTTTTGGTTTTTTAAAAATTTTTGGTTTTTTTGGGGGTGTTTTTTTTTCAATGGACGATAAAATGGTTAAACTGGTCTGCGTTAATGGTGTATGTTGGCGGGGCACCAGTGTGGAATGATAGGTGAGGATGAAAAGGCAGGTCAGTTACTTCATTGTAATGAATATACCAGGAACCACAATGGTTTTCATGGGGAACCGCGGGGAGGTTGACCTGATAGGGAGTATTGCTGGCAATAGGACTGGTAGTCCGCATTACTAAGAGACCTCATCAATATGGCTGTGAACGTGCAGTATATACCTGGGGAAGCGCAGCGAGAGTCCCTTGTCGGGGTGCAGGCGGCCGCGCGCGGCGCGGTGCGCGGGCGACAGCGACAGGTCAGCACAGCGGACCTCCCACACGCAGGCCGCCGCCAGCCACACGTCCGGCCGGTGCGCGGCGTCGAACCTGCACACGACACCGCCGCGTACACACAGCTTGCAACTGCGGCCATATTGCTTTGCAAACACAGCTCGCCTGTTCCATTCTCAGTCGAGCCAATTTAAGAATCTAAGTTTTCTGAACTGGTTCAAGATAGACACAACCGAGTACTGGGAGTATACAACAGTACTGAGAGGAAAAGAGGGAGACTTTGTACAAAAGTCGATTTGCTTGGGTACCTTTGTCCCATTCGTGTTTCAACCGTGTTTGCATGGCTGTGTTTCGGTTTGAAGGATGGGATATGGCGTGAATTTACAGGGTACAGAGGAATAACACCCGAGTCCTCAGGAATGGCAACGCATGGGGGGTATCATGGGCGAAACAGTATACTCTGTTATGTCCATGGTACTGTTCATATCTATAGGCGACGGTTACCACTTTCCATCAGGTGGGCCGTCAGCTTGTTTGACATTCTAAGTCGTATAAAAAAAAACAGGATCGTAGGAAACAAGCGACTAGTGTAATCATATAGAACTTCTTATTATTCTTTTAGGTTTTCCTCTTTGCAGGTTTAAAACTATGTATCTGCTACTTTACATATATGTATACAGACAATTTTACATTTACAGGTACTTTCCATTAGATGGTCGATAGATTGATTGCCATTCTGAGTCTTCAAATAACACTTTAACAAAGTTTTGATAAGAATGTTTTTTTTTTTTTTGCTAGGTGAAATGGTATGGTAACCCCGCCTGCGCTAACGGGATACGCTGGCGGAGCACCAGTGAAGGGTGATAGATGAGAATGAAAACAGGCCAGTTAGCCCATCGTGGTGAATTCATCAGGAATTAACCATGATAGTTTCCAGGGAGAACCACGAGGAGATCGACCTGGTTGGGTATATTGCTAGCAATACGATTCTCAGTCTCCATTACTAACAATCCCTTTCCCCCCTGATAAGAATGTTATTAAAACACGTTGTGTAGAGGCATACATGAGCGTTCGACTTTCGAGGAAGACCCTTCCCTTTTAAGTATTTCCAATTTTTGAGATTAGTAAGGGGAGGTGGGGGGAGCATTAGCAATTGGCACCCTCTAATCTTTAGCACCGACCTGTAGTAATTCCTGGGCGCGTCGATGACATGTTCCTTGAGCGCGGTACTGAGCTTGTGCAGGTCGTCGTCGGAGAAGCCGGTGCCAATCTTGCAGAGCGACTGGTACTCCTCGGTGTCGGGGTCGTAGCAGGCCAGCAGGAAGCCGCCGAACACGCCGGCGCGCTTACCCTTCCCGTGGTAGCCGCCTATCACCACCACGTCCAGCGAGTCGCCGCAGCCTTCCAGGTAGTCCTTCTTCAGCTGCAGTTGTGAAAATAAGGAGCTAATGCTGAGCTGAACATTCAGTAGTCAGAATATGTGACGAAACATATCAAACGTCTTTCTGTCAAAAAGCTATTTAGAACAGTTTGTATAACAAAAACTAAAGTCGATATTTTAGTTTTATATTATTCCTGGTAATTTTTACCAATTTTCTCTTTGTAAGAACTTATCTCAAACTTCAATGAATATTTATTTATTTATTTAAAGGAACACCAACAGCATATTGCACTATAACATATAGGTGTAACAAACATTAAATATAATACAATATTAATACACATGCCTATTATAGGTATTCACAGCATTCACTTTAACATAGTTATACAGTGCGAGAAAATGAAGTAAATAATAAAAACAAACATGTAACCCAAGTTGTGAGCAATATCAGAAACTACGATTATGAGTGAATTCAATTAAAAAATAAAAAAAAAAAACTGAATTAGACATTTGCATATTCTACGTTTAGCAATACATTTAGTGATTTATTTATATAAATGAAAAAATTTGTCCCCATTTGTAAAAATACCACTAATAGTCTGGGAAACTTTAATCGAATTACTTGCAACACTGTAAAACGGCACACAAATATGACTAAAAAAACGGAAACAGTTTGTTCTTAAAATTGTTCGCTAAATGTTAAAGTATGACTACCTAAACTACGGCCCGTCTTAGACTTTAGATATTCCATTTTGAAGCGTTCCATTTCCAAGTAGTGGGTACCTAGCAATTATTGGGTAACACTATAGACATGTATGTCGTGTGGTCCCGGCATAGAATAGGCTACACCTTCCTTTCCCGTGGGTGTCGTAACAGGCGACTAACATAGGATGGGATGGGTAGCGTCCCTCGTAAAATATCTCCAAGCCTTATTGCGGTTGCGAATCTGCTTGCCAAGCGTGGCAACTACTGGACAATCCCCCCAAGGTGAAGACTTATATTTAGAAGTGGACAGTTAAAAGCTGATATGATGACTACAGACATGAGGAGAGATGGCGAGTGGACGCGTGGCGGTCTTCCACCGTGCGTTTTTCAAGGCACTTTCATCCACGCACAACCATTCTTTGGAATTAACTTCCAGCAGCAGTATTTCCGAACCGATACGACAACATAACCTTCAAGAAAAGAGTATATTCCTTTTTAAAAGGCCGGCAGCACACTTGCAATGCCGCTGGTGTTGTGGGTGATCATAGGCGGCGGTAGTCACTTACCATCAGGTGAGCCGCATGCTCGTTTGCCCCCTATGTTGTAAAAAAAAAATGTAGCGTTACCTTGAGCCAGTTGTGGGAGCGCCGCGCGATGTCGTACCGCGAGTTGTCGCCGGTGAGCATCTTCACCATAAGCCCCTCGCACGAGCCGCGGATGGCCTCGTCCAGGAACTGCTGCACCTCCTCCATTGTGCTGCAGTCTTTGGACGTCGCGAACTGCCACTCGCCTGGTATACAGTTGTATATTAGAAAGAGGTATAGCAGTGAAATTTTCAGAGCCGTTCCTTGTGGCAGTCTATGAGGGAGGCCTGTGTTCAGCACTGGACAGATAATGGGTAACACGATGATAAAATTAATTAAACGGGCCCAAGCTCGGTGGTTACTTGTCATGTATTTACTTAAAATAGGCGTTGTTTTGGCTTATTTAGGTCTTTTTTTAATGGATGATAATGGAATGGTATCCCCACCCGCGCTATCGGTATACACCGGCGGGGCAGCAGTGAAGGATGATAGGTGAGGATGAAGCAGGTCAGTTAGCCCATCGTGACAAATTCAACAAGAATTGTTCACCATGGTTTCCAGGGGGAACCACGTGGAGGTCGACCTAGTAGGGCATATTGCTAGCAATGGGGCTGTCAAATTCCATTGCTAACAATCCCTTTTCCCCCGGATTATTTAGGTTTGTTTTCCATTTGATCGCATCTTGGAAAGGGCACCAGGCGACTCTGGGGTGGGCACGGTCCACCCAGCCCCTCTAAATAAGCCTACACCTTCTTTATTTACTAGCGGCACGCAACAGTTACCGACCGGGCACTTGGTTGAAGTGTTCCCGCAGCAGCTGGCGGCGCGTGGCGAGGTGTTCCCGCACGAGGGACCGGCCGTTGAGGTACAGCAGGTCGAACACGAACACGCACACCTGCACCTTGATATCCTCCTCGCGGGCGTCCTTGCGCTTGCGGGTCGACAGCACCTGCTCGGACGAGGAATAGCGTTTGAAATACCTATGGAATATGATACTGAACGATTTCTGCAAACGGATCACAGTGTGCGGGAGATGACTGAAAGTTAGCGGAACTTAACAATATTATGAACCAGCGTGTCTACTGTGAAATGAAATTCCGAAATTTCAGTCTCAATTTCGTGTTTTTGTTTATACCAAAATCGGACCAATAAATGGAGTTGAGCATTTCGTTCGTCTTACATCCTATCATAAATGTGCAAAGGAACAATATTTTAACATTTTAAATATTTCCAAACACCATGTATTATGTAATTTTAACATCAAATTTGTGTTTCGTTTAGCTTCTTTTTTTATACAACTTAGAATGGCAAACAAGCTGACGGCCCACCTGATGTAAAGTAGTAACCGTCGCCTATAGACATGAGCAGTAGCATGGACATAACAAAGTATACCGTTTCGTTCATGATACCTCCCATGCGTTGCCATTCCTGAGGACTCAGGTGTTATTCCTCTGTACCCAGTAAATTCACGCCATATCCCATCCTTCAAACCGAAACACAGCCATGCAAACAACTGCTTTACGGTTGAAACACGAATGGGACAGAGGTGCCCAAGCAATCGACTTTTGTACAAAGTCTCCCTCTGGTAAATATATAGTATATACTAATACTGTGCAGAGGGAAGCGGTATACCTGGAAGGGCAGTATCTGCTTGTTGGCGACGTCGTACGCGACCGCCTCGCAGTCGAGCACGCAGCTCGTGACGCTCGGCTTCAGCAGCGACGGCAGCCGCCGCAGCACGTCCGGGTACTTGCTGCGCCACGACAGACGAGAGGACAATCAGATTCTACGCTAGTCTGTCTTTAACAGCAATATAGAACATGTATAAATTAGGAACAGCATCTCTACTCCACCTATTACAGGACTCCATTCTTGTTCTCTTTTTAATTTTTTTTTTTTTTATTTTAAATAATTAGACTAAAGAGTATAAACATGAAAGTGGTTTTATACTGTACTAAAATAAATTGATGACGGCCTAAGAACAAGGAATTACATAGAAGGAATGATAAAATAAAAGCTAAATAATATGGTTGCCTTCTTTCTTTTTATGCAAATATAATTAGTAAGAAGGGGACGAAAGATACACCATCAGTTGTTTTTAATTCTTAATTCATATCAGGCTAGTGTATAGAAAATGCTACATATGTCAATTATTTGTCAATGACAAATTTTACATTACTACATTGTATATTGGACACAGTTTATAAGTATACAATGTAGGAAGTATGCGAGCAGGTTGCATCTGAATTTGGTAGGATTATACGGCCGTATAACATTTTCTATATACTAGCCTGATATGAATTGACAATCTGATCACTTGTATGTAATTGACTGCTGTTAGGTGTGGGCACTGGGCACTGGGCACTGGGCACTGGACACTGTACTGACGTGGTGTTGTTCTCCTGGTTGCGGCTGAAGACGGCGGCGTGGTGCAGGCGCGGCGCCGCGTCGCCCGGCACGTGCAGCTGCGCGCGCTCGCCGTCGTACTTCCACTCGCATGTCAACTGCTCGCCTTCGAACCTGCTCAAACAGGAATTATTTACTAAAAACAGGGATTCTGACGCGAGCGCCATATTCAGCGTATCATTAGCCGAATATGATCAAAATTAGAATTGACACTGAATAGAGGAAGATTAGGAGAAATATGGGTTTCAATAGTTGATAATGGAAGAGGGAGACTTTGTACAAAAGTCGATTGCTTAGGTACCTCTGTCCCATCCGTGTTTCAACCGTGAAGCAGCTGTGTTTGCACGACTGTGTTTCGGTTTGAAGGGTGGGATTTAGCGTGAATTTACAGAGGAATAACACCTGAGTCCTCAGGAATGGCAACGCATGGAGGGTATCATGGGCGAAACAGTATACTCTGTTATGTCCATGGTACTGCTCATGTCTATAGGTGACGGTTACCACTTTCCATCAGGTGGGCCGTCAGCTTGTTTGCCATTCTAAGTTGTATAAAAAAAAAATATATAAAAAAAAACTCTGCTTGTGAGTTCCAATATGTAGATGGTTGTGCTAGAGAGGGATAATAGAAACAAAAATATTGGCTACAAAAAACAGGATACGCTGACGGAGCACCAGTGGAGGGTGACAGATGAGAATGAAAACAGGCCAGTTAGCCCGTCATGATGAATTCATCAGGAATTAAACATGATAGTTTCCAGGGGGAACCGCAAGGAGGTCGACCTGGTTGGGTATATTGCTAGCAATGGGGTTCTCAGTCTCCATTACTAACAATCCCTTTTCTCCCCTCTTAGTATCGTTATGTAAAAGAATTTACAAAAGAAAAAAATCAAAATGTCCTTATTTCAACATTAAACCATCAACAGCGGGCTCCCAACCCACAGTTGTTAGCACTGATATTCTGATAGTGAGAATGGAGATAGGTCAATTAGCTTATTATACCAAAACCACCAAAATTAACTGCTATTTATAAGGAATGAGTGATCGATGAGTGGAGTGAATGTTGTACGTGGTACCTGTCGAAGATCTCGTGGACGCCACGCGTGGGATGCGCCAGCATGGGCTTGAGCGGCGTGCCGGGCTCGAGGCGGCAGTGCAGCGGCAGGCTCGGCACGCCGTGCTGCAGCAGCGCCGCCACCACGCGCCCGTAGTCGGGGCACTCGCAGTACGTCGTCTTTATTATCAGCGCGTGCTCGTCCACGCGCGCCTTTTAATTCAATAAACAATAAAAAATGTTTATCCTATATAGCATATTCCATATTTGTCCATAGACAGTGAAAATCAGAGAGAGAAGTTATAATAGTACATTGCTGCAGCGGCCAGCAACTGAGGCATTGAGGGACGAACGTGCAAATGTGGGCCGAGGCGTAGCCGAGGCACACATACGTGAGTCCATCAATGCCTAGTTGTGGCCAAGGCTTGTATAGTAATTTTCTCAAACAATGCGCGGAAATCAAAGACACAATTTTACTTTTTAAGTTCAATGACGAATAACGAGCAATAATAATTTTTCACGCGCCACAATGTTCGTTCGTTTTTTTTTTTCAATAAACAGCTTTGTATTTGCAAGCCAGTGCGAAATTTAAATAAAACCTTTTATTAGTCACCTCCTTGGTAGCTATGTTTCGAAGTAAAAGGTTATTCCATTTTTAAATTACAGGACAGATATAAGTTTACATAGTAATTTATCTGGCCGCAAAACATGACAAATATGGATTTTCATACAACTTTTGCCGGCCGCTGACCACATGTATCTGACCAGGACGGCAATTTTGATTTATCTCGAAGAAGATTGTCAAAATAATGCTCATTTTTCCAAACATGTTTGAGAAAAAGTCATTTGCGTGGGTTCTTCTGACTCACATGTGTTTCAATCATAAAAAAACTATACTTGCAGAGGAAAAGGGATCGTTAGTAATGGGGTCTAACTGCTCCATTGCTTGCAATCTACTCACATATCACATCTTCTTGGAAACCATTGTAATTAATAATTGTTGAATTCGTCACAATGGGCCAACTGAGCTGCTTCATCCTCACCTATCATCCTTCACTAGTACCCCACCAGTGTATACCGACAGCGCTAGTGGGGTCACTATTTCATTTTTACACATTAGAAAAAAAAACTTAACTAAACCATAAATAAATAAAAAAAAAAACTAACTAAAACTTGGAGCATATCACAATGAGATTACAAGGTACGAAAGCATAATTTCATTTTAAAACATGTCAATGCATTATGAGTACCATGGGAGTATCCTATAATGTCCATGGTACTATTTCTGCCGATGGGTGATGGTTTCTATTTTATATGTGAGTTGTCAGCTTTTTTAACATTTTAAGGCAAATAAAAATAATGTAAATGTACCTTGAACTCTTCGGTGGAGAGTCCCTTGGAGGCGTCGAGCACGGTGACGCCCTGCGGGTGTGGTGGCGTGGTGGCCGTGGCGACGGCCAGCGCCTGCAGCACCGACTGCTCCGCCAGACCGATGCGGAGCTTGCCTTCCAGCGACCTGATCATGCCACAATGGTATTCAGCATTAAAACAGAGGGTAGTATTTAGAGATGAAAGCAATTCGGACCAGGGGGATTTGAACGTGAGGCTGGTATGTGAGCAAAACATACAGGATTGTTAGCAATGGAGTTTGACAGCCCTATTGCTAGCAATATACCTTATTAGGTTGGCCTCCACGTGGTTTCCCCTGGAAACCATCGTGAATAATTCTTGTTGAATTCGTCACGATGGGCTCTAACTGGCCTGCTTCATCCTCACCTATCATCCTTCACCGGTGCCCCGCCGGTGTATACCGATAGCGCGGGTGGGGTTACCATTCCATTATCATCCATTTAAAAATATTGGAGGAGGGAAGGAGAGCTTGGTTTATGTTCATTTTGACATGATGTTTATATAACGTGTACTTGTGAACAGTTACCTTATTAAATACTTCGCCTCACAATGTCTGCACGCAACAAACAGCGTCTGAATCTTGGCTATCTTTTTATTAACCGACGCCTGGCCTGCAACGGTGGAATTTTATACATTTCTTTAATTATTTTATTATACAAGTGTTCTCACATGAAAAAAATCAAATCCCACCAAGTGTTAACATCACTTCTTTGAATTACATCAAAAGATTTATTACTTTTTTTTTCTGTACATCATTTTAATGAATATACTTTATTTATTATAATTTTCATTAAAATAATATACAGTATTCTTATTAATATAATTATTATGTATCAAAAATAAATAATTGTTGTCAAATAACTTGAATTAATACAATTTAATTATATAATTATAGTAAGGAGTATATTGTATATAAAAAAAAACAGAACAAAGTTTAAAAACCATAAGAGAAAAACCAAAATAAAAGATGTCACAGACTGTACAAGACAAAAACAAGGTGTTAGACTGAACATGTTATGATGGGGGATAAAAAATAGATGGGGAGATGACCTGAAGGAAGTGGTAAGACCAAAGTGGCGTCAAACTACTCAAGATAGAGAGAAGTGGAAATTGTTGGAGGCGGCCTATGTCACAAGACAAATTGATCTACACTAATATTATAGAGAGGAAAGATTTGTATTTTTGTATGTTTGTAATGAATAAACTCAAAAATTACTGTCCATTTCAAAAAATCTTTCACCATTAGAAAGCTACATTCACCCTGAGTAACATAGGCTATATTTATTGCTAGAAAGGATTAGGGATCCTTACTAAAACTTTAGTAGCGTATCTCAAGGTGTAAAAAATACTATAAAATATCTTTCGTGAAATTGTAGTATTAGTAATTGAAGACTATTAAATAAATGAATATAAAAAATGTATAACATCTAATGGAACTCTGCATCGTTGTAGTGTACTGTAGTGCTGGGTAGTGTTCTGTAGTACACTGTAGTATGGCGTAGTTTACTATAATGCAGGACAGTGCAGCGTAGTTTGGTGTAGCTGAGGATAGTGCAGGGTAGCGTATCATGGAGCAGCGTAGCGTGTTGTAGCGTTGTATAATGTAGTATAGTGTAGCACGACGTAGTGTAGCGTAGCGTGGTGCGGTGTAGTGTAGCGTAACGCTGTGCAGCGTAGTGTGGTGTGGTGTTGCGTAGCGCGGTGTAGTGTAGCGTGGTGTGGCGCGGTGCAGCGTAGTGTGGTGTGGTGTTGCGTAGCGCGGTGTAGCGTGGTGTGGCGCGGTGCAGCGTAGTGTGGTGTGGTGTTGCGTAGCGCGGTGTAGTGTAGCGTGGTGGTGCGCACCGGTCATGGCGGCGACGTCCTGGAGCGCGGCGAAGACGTGGCGCGCGGCGAGCGGCGGCGGCGCGCGCAGCGTGCGCTGCGTGTGGCGCGCGGCGGCGGCGGCGGCGGCCAGGTCGCCGGCCGCGCGCGCCGCCGCGCGCACCTGCGCCAGCGACCGGCCCGTGCTCTGCCCCACCGCCTTCATCAGGTACGTCTCCGCGATGCCTGCGCGCACACGCACACCTACACGTACACGTACACACATGCACACGCACACGCACACCGCAACGCTCACTCATATATTCCATATTCATCCGGCGCGAAGGACCGCTACGATACTTTGTCTATACCCCACTGATAATAGTATAGTTGTAGAAAATTTATCAATACATTACAATATTAGTAATTATAAAATATCATGGGCACTGTTAAGTAGCGATTGGGACTATTTCGTAAATTAGCTATTCTTGTTCATCATGTTGAAAACGTTTATCAGTAATATAGCTACTAGTATGTAGTGACATCGACAAAATTCAAGTATGCACATATACACAAAATATGAGTACTCATAAATTTATTTAATTAATGAGTTACTGCAAGTGCCATATTTTAAAATTATATGTCGGAATCACTGAATTATTACACATTGTAATAAAAAAAGAAAACTAAATAAATTAACAATTATTTTGTAGAAATTTGTCTTATTGTTGAATACAAAACTACAAGTACACTTCAATTGTGTTACAAATGACAGTAACTTTGATCTGAATTGATGAATTTGATCACTGAACAACAATCAAACAATTAACAACTCAAATTTTTTTTTTATGGAAATTAGCAAACTAGCTGACGGCCCACCTGATGAAAAGTGTTAATCGTCGCATATAGGCGACGATTACCACTTTTCATCAGGTGGGCTTTCATAGTACTGCTCATGTTTATAAACATGAGCAGTACTATGGACATAACAGAGTATACTATTTCGCTCATGATACCCCCCCATGCATTGCTATTCCTGAGGACTCAGGTGTTATTCCTCTATATCCTGTAAATTCACTGCCATATCTCAAACTGAAGCATAGCCATGCAAACACAACCACTTCATGGTAGAAACACAATGGAGAGAGGTCCCTAAGCAAATAATTTTTGTACAGTCTGCCTCTGGTAAACTGTATAATTACTGTAGCCAGTAAATATTAACAACAAATTACATACCAAGTTCCAAACTATGATATGCAGGTGCCAACTGATTCAAACACATGTAGATACTTGGCAAGAGATCCTCTGGAGTCAATGCTATCACTGAACGAAAGTAGTTGCTTAGAATCTCAACCATCTTGAGCCGAGCTGATGTCCCCTCAATGGCCTCTAGTGTCTTGGCCAACGCTAGATATGGTACCGCCTGTCCCTTACTCCAGCAAGCATCGTCAATTGGATGGTATTTCGACTTGGCTGGGTTGTAATCCACTTCTGTTGAATTAAAAATTGTAATGTGTCAGTACAATGATACAAGCTAGGTTTAGTTTATTTGATCATAATCATATCAGCAGTTAAGTGTCCACTGCTGAATACAGGGGCTCCCTCATAAAGGAGGGTTTTTCCACAGACTTTTATCTTGTTGTGCGAGCCTGTTAGCAAGCAGTTGCAACGAATCCCTAACGAGATGGAACTCATCTCAATCAAAATTGGCCGTACCTACGTTGAATCAACGACTATCAAAACGTTTATTACATCTAGACAGAAAAAACCTCAAAATAGAAATAGGGATAATAACGTGTTGTTGTTATGCCACTAAACAAACATCTATACACAATAGGAGCCACACACATACATGCATACAATTCAATTACCTAAATGGTCAACAAGAAAGAAATTTTAACAATCCAACCCCTAAAGAGGTAAAATGGGGTTGCATAGGAGTTACAAGTTTATATTTATTGATTTTTGAAGAATGGGTAAACCCCAATTGGGTGAAATAGGAAATGAAAGATTTACAGGTGTTTTATGATAATTGAAATTAGAAATATAAAACTTTAGTTTTATAGTTCTGATTGAAAAATAAATATATATAAAGATATACATACACATTTCTCTGGTGAGAATGACAGGGAGAGAATTGAACATAAAAGCTACACCCTACACTAGACATATTACATTATGTAAATAATTTAACAAATTAATTGTAAAATAACTTTTAAGAAATAAATACCTGCAACTAAAATTTTGCATTTTTCATCATTAACTTTGGAAGCCTCCAGATCCTTGTCAAGGAGACCATTTTGTTTCACATCTTTTTCTTCTTTTAATTCTTCTTTATTTTTTAATACTGTACTCTTTATAACATCTGGAGAGGGACTTCTTTCCTTTTTTACAGTGGCATTACTATTTAGAAATGGAGATGTTTTACCTATGACATTTTTTGGGGATTTCTCTTCCTTAACTGCAATTTTATTTTTTTTCGGTGAAGGACTTTTATTTTCTTTCTTTTTCGCACTCTGGACCTCCTTTTTTATGTTAGCTTTCTTACTTTTGGGTGAATTGTATGTTTTTGGAGGATTATCACTCTTAAGGATTTTGATTTCTGCGCCACTATCTGCTTGTGCCTCTGACTCACTGCCTGAGCTTTCTATTCGTTGACGTTTTCCTTTATTTTTCTGAAATAATAAAATATTTTTAATAAATCAAAATATTAATACCATAGAAATCTAGTTACTTTGACAGAGTGTTTGTGCACAAAGCCTAATGAGTGTACCACATTAAATAAAAGCATGATTAGTTCAACAAACTCTCTTCCATATACCTACCGAATGGCACCAAATGAGGATTTTAAGGCTGAGTAGCGGTCACTGGCTGCAACATGCCGAGAGAAACCGATTTTTTTTATGCAACTTAGAATGGCAAATAAGCTAATGGCCCACCTGATGGAAAGTGATAACCATCATCTATAGACATGAGCAATACAATGGATATAACAAAGTATACTGTTTCGCTCATGATACACTAATGAGGACTCAGGTGTTATTCTTCTATACCCTGTAAATTCACAATTTTTGCATGCCTAATTGTGGCGAAATATGTGGACTTAATATTATTTTATCTATCTGTATATTTACCATATTTTTTGTAAATAAATATTCATCCATTCATTCATTCATGTCATATCCCACTCTTCAAATCAAAACATAGCCATACAAACATAACTGCTTCACAGTAGAAACATAAATGGGACAGAGATGCCCAAGCAAACAACTTTTATACAAAGTCTGCCTCTGGTGAAATAGTGAAATATCTTAAGGATGAAATGTTCTGAAATTCTAAAAACACTAAATACATTTAAATACCTTTCCAGAATTGGTTTGTGGTGAAGCAGATGCTGATGGTGACTCACTGCCACTGCTGTCTAACCTCGGCCTCTTTGATGATCTCTGTAAAAGACATGGTGTAATAATTGAAATAATACCACAAACTAAATTTTATCAAAAAGCCAAAACAGGAATGTTACTTTGGTTTGGCCATTTAGAGAGGATGGATGAGAGAAGAATTACGAAAGAGACTTATTCAGCAAGAACGAATAATGATAATGGTAGGCGCCGCCCTAGACAGACATATGTCGATAAAATACATGACATGCTGAAAAAGGGCCAGATTTAAAGTACTCAGCATGTTAAGTATGTATAAAAACATTTATGAATGTGGAAGAAGCAGAAGAGATTTGTTTGACTCAAAACACTTGATTATTTCTGCTTACCCTAATGGGAGGTAGGTGTGACATATATACATATATATCACTCCTTTATATATGCATCATATTTGCTCTTATGGACTATATGTCATTCATATTCCATAAGATTAACAATATAGTTTGTCTAAATAACATTAAGTAGGGTGGCAATAGCAACATTGGTACTATATCAACTTGTCATCAGGGCCAGTAACACACACATGACTCCTCTCTTTTGATATCAGAAGCATTTAAAAACCACAATAATTAATAGTAGTAAACTCTTAAAACCAAAATAAGCTACTACTATAAACAGCTACTTACTAGTAGAAAAATGAATAGGACAAAAGCACTAAAGATTTTCCCTTAAAAGTCACCCTCTGATAATGAAGAAAATAAAAGGATTAAAATATACAAATTTAAAAGTGTCTCACCTTCTCTGTTTTTGTGTTATTTGGAGAATTTTCATTGCTTGATGATTCATTATTGGTAATATCTTGATCCTGAAATATAAATCACAAATGTATATCTTACAAGCTGCATTCCCTTAGCACAGTCTAGATTTATATGTATGTATGTCATTAATATCATAATTATTTAGTCAGTTTAAAAAACAGCTCTTTATATCTCTTTATCCCTTTGACACTTTGTAATGAAATTTCATTAGATGCTGGGAATTAGATCTAAAATTACATCTGGACATTGAGAGAATACATGATATATTTACATGTATCCAAAAAAGTTAATCCTTAAAAGTCTTATTTTTTAAATCAAATTAAAAAATATATAATTTTTACCCTTTACTGTGTTTACTAATGGGGAAAAATAGTAAAAAAATCAAAACGAGATTTTTATATATTTATTTTGAAAAAACATTTGGTATCATTTTTGATACTTTAGGCATTACGGTAATCAAAATATTTAACTTTATTTAACAATGAGACAATGCAAACCCTGGTATCAAATTTGAAACTTCAGGTATTTAAGGGTTAATAGGACATATTTCTAAACCAATAATAGTACATATGTGAAATACAAATAGTGAGAATGTTAAATAAAAATGTAATACGTAAAAAATTACGTGTTTTTTCAATAGCATGATACTCACTTCATTCTTTTCCTGTTTTATTTCAACAGGTTTCTTAGGGGTGATCTTAAAAAAAGACGTAATACTTTTCTGAGACATTTTTCTAACACCAAAAGTAATTGGCGGCAAAACTAACGTTGAAACTTTGAGACTTGTATTGTTTAAGTGTAAACTTAGAATTGCTAATCTACAAGATATTAATTTTGAGAGAATACCCATCAACAATTATTTATAATCAAATTTGATCAATCGTTATTTATTAGATTTCTAAATGAATTTATATAAAATGTTTCCATTTCAACAAATGTAAACAAGTTTTAAGGATGCCTTTTTTTTTTTTTAGTACGTTTGTTCCGTTTGGAACAGGCTAAGGTCGGAGACCATGCTGCCTAGTCTTCAGAAAGATAATTTGTCTGGAATTTTATTAAGGATGCCTATAGTAAAACATAATTAATGTGACAGCAATAATGTGAAGTATCAGAGTAATAAAGAATGACTATTATCATTTATCAAAAATGCAAGTACTGTTCTTAATCTATGGTCACGGGTGATTGTTATTGTTAGTGCCACCACAGACAACATGAAAACAGACTAAGCATGACGGCTTAAAAAGCATGCCAAAACACATATTTGCATACACACACTAATACAAAAGACTTGTATACCTAAGAACAGAAAATCTTTGTTGTTAAATCATCAATTTTTTTACGATTTTACCAGATTTTACTGCTGGGTTACTTTATTGTGTACATGATAATTTTACATTTGCATTAGTACTGTGACTATTGTGGTATACAAAACTCTTTACAAATACTGGTTTGTTTTTCTTTCATTGACTTATAATAATAATAAATAATAAACTTTATTTTCCTTAAACAAAGCCAATGATACAATATAACTAATAATAATAATAAATTTATTTTTTTATACAAAGGTAGTTACATTACAGGGTTTGGTATCTCCTGTTAAGCAAAGATTGCTTGTGTTAGGAGAAACCGCTCTTTCATAACAATAATTAAATTTCATAATCATTACAATTTATTTTTCTTTTTTTAATCAGCATTAAAAATATTACTTTGTTTTACTTTTATACAATAATACTAAAAAATTTACATATCATAAAAAAGAAAAAGTGTATTTATGATAAATGTGCTTGTGTATATGTGCTTGTGCTGCGTGTGCGTGTGCGTGTGCGTGTGCGTGTGTGTGTGTGCGTGTGTGTGTGTGTGTGTGTGTGTGTGTGTGTGTGTGTGTGTGTGTGTGTGTGTGTGTGTGTGTGTGTGTGTGTGTGTGTGTGTGTGTGTGTGTGTGACCTCTCCTGACGAAGCAGCGTCCCCGTTGCTTTCTGGACACGACTGTTCCACCTGGTTCTCGATCTGGCTTAGTCCAAACTGTAGGTCTTCCTGATAGGGTTCGGACTGCTGTTGAGAGGCGGTCGATGCCAAATCTTCATAGTCTGTAAACCATAAACCAAAGTTGTTGGAAATTCATATCTATAAGAAATCATGCTACCACACAAGGCTTTACCCATGATTTAGTATAGTAGTCCAACGCCTTAAGAGGCTTCATATATAGGGTCCAATAGTACACTCGATGCCGCACAAGGCCTTACTCGAGGATTAAAGATATACTCGATGCCACACAAGGCCTTATACGAGGATTATAGATAGACTCGATGCCACACAAGGCCTTATACGAGGATTAAAGGTACACTCGATTGCTTTGGACAGAATTGACTTTTGTGACCAATCAAATTACAATTATAACACCTAAATTGCTTATCAGTATTGATGGATCGTTTATGATCTCGATTAGCGAATGAGGCATTAACTGATCTATGATTACGTATCTGGAAAGTGTTGTGGGTATTTAAGCGATTTGGTTTTGTATAGATAGATAAGAATTCCACTACGTTCTCTGGATTTAAGTTTACATTTATCGCGGCGGCACGTATCTGGGGGTCTTTCATTCCTCGAACGATTATTGCGCATAAAAGTTCGTCACTCAATCCCTTTACTATACGTAATCGCAACAAAGATCTACGAGCATAATCTGCATATGTAGGGTAGTTATTAGAGTCTTTGCACATTACATCGAAAAGTATATTTGCAATATTGACGCGCCGTGGGCACAATGATTTCAGTTCTAATTTAAAATTTGACCAAGTACGATCATTGCTAGTCCATTCGCATAGCCATGACCTGGCCTCACCCTTTAATGATAAACCTACACGAGCGAAGCACTGCCACTCGTCACATTGGTTCAGCGAACGAGCTCAATCCACCTCATCACACCATTCGTCAACATCGCGAATACTCGGATCGAAATCAGATATATAGTAATGTGTGGATCTTACCGGATTAATGGCATTGAGAGCGTCGATGAGACACTCCGTGATGTCCGTCGACACGGAGCCAGTGGCACTTGCGATACTGGCATCGCTACGCTGCACGACTGTTGCTGTAGGTGGCGCTGGCGTAGTGGGAGCGGATGCTGTTTCAGCTACCGCGTCCCTCACAGAAGTTATTGCTGGGCGTAATCCCGCGATAACAGGACTATTGGCTCGCTGCTCTAGGGTTGCCAGACTCCACTGTTGCAGCTAGGTTTCCTAAATTTGGTTGGGAAACGGGCGGAGATGCGCGCTCTCGTGGAGGTGGGCGTCGTCTACTCAACATATTGTCACAACCAAAAATGGCATTCGCGGCTTGAATGGCCTCGAATCCTACTTCTGATTTTAGCAATAAATCTTATTTTAAATAAAAAAAAAATTTAATAAACACCAAAATAATTCGTATAATTTAATAGAACATTTTATACAAGATTTCTGTCTAACAAATTTGATAAAGGTACGACATTAATATATTCAGAGATGTGTTCGAACGTGCATCTGACAACCAAATGGCCGATCCATTTGTTTTCGTCCATTTTTATAGTTGCGCCGAGCGGTGGGGAGACTCAAGTAGGGGATATCTCTATTTTTTCTTTTGTCCTTCTAGGCACGTCAGTCCCATCGTACCTTAATAAATTTTGGGACATCATTGTATATATTTTAACAATCAAAAGACACCATCAAATCAAATAATATGAATGAAAAGAATGTCGTGGACCAAAAAAAAACTTAATAATCTATGGTCCGATACAGGCTTCAAGGAATCTACATTAAAACCTACATCCAACCACATTATACACCATCCTCGCGTCGTCGGACGAGAGCCATATTTTAGCGAACTCAACCATCATGCCGCAGATAGATATTTTAATGTAGTTTGATATTCAAATACGATATTATTTTCATAATCGTTTTTGTAAAATATTATTCTTTTTGCACTCACTATTATTAACTTAATTCTAAAAACAAAATTGAAGTACATTGATTTTTAGTTAACATGATATAACTAATAACAATAAATAGGTAATTAAGAATGATTAACAATAGAATAAGTTTGGGACGTATTTTTTTGTAATATATGTCAAACCTGGTAAATAATACCCTACTCCCTGATTCGCTTGCTTTTGGCCGCAACAGAATATCAGTGCTTTGCTCTTTTGAGGGCGAAGCAATAAACTGAGTTGTGATCATTTTGTATTGTTATGGCACACGCACAAACGAAAAATTGTATTTGGTAAAGCCAAATACAATTTTTCGTTTGTGCGTGTATTTTTTTTTAATAATTTATGTTATTTCGTTTTTTATGTATATTAGTATATGTTTTAATTTGTGTGCTGTAAGTAATGTAATTAAATTATCTATCTATCTATCTATTATAGGTTCATTCGTTGAAAAAACGAGTATAGAATTATTATCATTCATTTATTTTCTCACCATCAAATTTTGTAACCAATTGTTACATTACAGTGGTGAATAGTATTTCCTCTTTTAACAGCTATTAAAATTTAAAAGTTTGTGTAACGTTGATAAACTTGGACTTTAGCATGTGTATGCGAAGAAGTCGGTCAATGCAGACTCCTATATAGATTCATACATCACACACAATATGTAATGCAATGTCTATGGACATCATTTTAACAATTGACCATCGAAGGAGGCTTTAAACGAAAATTGTAGAATCATAGATAAGGTTTTATAAAGAAAAATGCTTCATTCAATCAGTCACCCTTCAACTTTAGAGAATAATGATGTTGAGTTTTGAGAATTAATTTTAGTAGAATATCCGAACGTAACAAAAACATTTCCTGTAAAATAAACAATGTCTTTAATAATAAAGGCTTAAATTATAAATAACATTATAAGTAGTATAGTGTAATTAAAATGATAAATTTAATTTGCAATATTACTTTGCAACTCTGATTATTTTAATCAAAAAGTATTACAATTGGATTAAAACCTGGAATTTATTTTGCTAAGATGGCTCCCTCTAGTAGTTAAATTGTCAACTATCCGCGTGTCGTCCATGTTCCGAATGTGGTGTGACTTATTTTTGTTTTGTGTTAATTTTCAATTAGGATATTATAAATGTGAAATGCAAAAGCATGTGTTATCCCATATAGTGGAACCTTGCTCTGGCTGAATGGATCCCGCCGTCGCGTGGTATCAGCCCGAGCAGGAAGGACCCGCGAAGCGCCTGTGGCTTCGTATCTGGGAAACTCAAAGTGAAATAGACAAAATGAATTTAAAGAACTTAGAGAACGCTAATCCTAATGTGAATAAGGCCCAAGACTTTATACCAATAAATGATGTGAACGGTGAAACTAGGAATAACAATTATTTCAACCCAGCCCGGAGGAAAATGAACGACAACCGCGCATCAACGTTTAACCTGAACAAAAATCGCGATGCGCTCATAGGAGAATTTGGAGGTTGCCCGTGGAGGGTGCCTAATTATACTTATAAGCCTGGTATTTTGGGGTAAGTAGTCATAATGGACTAATCACTATCGCTTATCGCTGTCAAACGTGTGTAGCATGTTGGTTAGAGTTGGTACGGCGTGTTGTCACTGAAATATGTACTGACGGCCCGTGGCCGGTGCAGAGCGCGTTACGGTTCCGCAAACTAAATACATTCGCGAATTGAGCACTTGGTATTTTTCTCGTCAGACAGCCTGCGAATTTTCTGTGCCTGTTTGCAGGAATGCTCACTTTCCATAACTATAAAATCAATGCAAAAAAAAAAATTGAGAGTCCATGGTGTCATATCAATAAAATTGTGGCAAGATGTATTTTCAATTGTGACAAAAATGTGTGATTTTTTTGTGCAGTTGATTTTATTTACGTAATTTTATAACTCTGATTAAGACTAGAAACATAAAAAAGTGTAATATTTTAAAGGATCTTAAATATTGTCACTTGTTCAAGTCATACAATACAATTCTCACAATGACATCTGTGATTCCTCCCTGAAGATTAATGTATGCCTAAATGCACCAAATAATGATAAATATTTTTATTACAATGGTAACATTATTTACATGTCTATAGTACTGTATTATGTTCATAGTGCACTGAAAATTATATTAAACATACCTCATTCGAGTCTTAACATTTTCCTTTTAACATTTGATCAAAAAGATTCATCAAATTAGATCAGTGTCTCTGAAATAGGAGAACTCAAAAAATAATAAAAACAATAATATAAAGTTTTGTTTTTTTATTTTATTTTGGTACAAACAGTTATTACAAAAAAAATATAGTTATTATAAAAACTGTTATTCTATTTATTTGTAAGTTTAAATTAAAATAACAATACATAACATTGTTATTTAGATTTGAAGTGTAAGTGAATATACAATTAAAATTTTGTTTTCATACATACATATCTGTCACACCTGTCTCCCATTAGGGTAGGCAAACAAAATGGATAACCATATTCTTCAATTCAAACAGATCTCTTTCACTTCCTGTGCATTCATCAATCTTTTTGTTTTCATTTCATTGATTGTTTATTTCACTGTCTTATTATACATATTTTTCTTATATTATACATTTTTTGGAGCATTCCATACAACTTTAAATTTGATTGCATTTTAAAATTTCACTTACAACAACATTCCTTCCTGTGACAGTCAGCAGCATTTTTCAACTGAACATAATAAATAATAGAAATATTCATAAAATGCTGAACAAAAATATTTATAATATTACAAATAAAAAATAAAAAAAATATTTTCTCACTATAGCTATGCTTGACCTGTGGTTTTGCCTGTGATAATGTATTGATCTAGGACATGGTTCGTCTCTATATGAAATTTTATTCAAATCCGTTGATGCAAACCTCTAATCAAATTGTGCTAATTTTGACATTTATAATTAAATTTATATTAGTGTAAGATTTTTAGTCAAATTTGCTTCTGAATATATGTATTTTATTGTTTATAAGCCTATTAACGAGTTTATATTTTCCAAAGTTATAATAAGGGGATAAAATGTTCTATCTATCTTCAGAGCTTTGATCCTGGACAAAATTGAATGAATCCATTGATAGAATTGTTATTGCTAATAGGTTCATGAGATAGAATGAGATGATGGTATGCACTGTCTTGTTCTTTCACATGTGTGAATGTTCATTGAATTAATTCTATTAATACATATAGTTTGTACTTTGTGTAGAGAGACAGGCCCCCTGTGAAGTAGTTAGTAATGAATACTTTTTTAAATATTGCCAAAAGCCTACCTTGTCAAATTCTGATTTGATTTTGATAAATCTTGTTACAATTGATAGGGTTTACTCCAATTTTAGTTTGGTGACGATTGCAGCTGACATTTTTTTGCAGAGCAAAATTGTTGCGAAGCAACGTCATTACAGACAAAATTCTGCATTGAAAATTAAAATATTTTCAGCCCCAATCAACTGAATATATTTTATTAAATTGGGACTAATATTTATGTTCCTTACATATAATCTTTACCAGTGTTTTTTTTTTGTCACAATTGACATTGTAATTTTTTTATGGAGAAAATGGTACTTGTAAAATATTAAATTTAGCTTCGTAGGATACTTTTAAAAGAATATTTGTTTTTATTTAAGGTAACTCATTACATTTATGTTCTAGTCATACTGTATGTCAGTCTGTAATTCATCATCTATCACTGTAGCGGCAGTGTGTGACATTGATACATGACGTGAACAATGCCTGTTAACGGCTTGTTACGACTGCCTGTCTACCAGAGGTGTGGGCAACGTGATATGAACTTTTAAAAAATAAAAATTACAGGAAGACATTTATGGTAATAGGCTGTCTAATGCAGGAGTTCCTAAACTTTTAAGATAACGGGATGCTCCTCAAATACATATATACTATAATTTTATGGAACAACACATTAAAAGGATAAGAAATCAAAAACACTGTAGTTTAAATAAAAATAAAACTTATTAAAAATATTATAAAAGTATAGTACTTAGTAGTATGTATATAGGTTCCTTTAATTTATAATGTGAAGAATGAAAACTATGTAAACAATTAATCAATCAATAATTTATTTCTGAAACATTGTTTGTTAGATTGTTAGAAACAATAGATTGTTAAAATACATTTACCAAATTGGACACATTTTTTTATTTTTTAATATATATGCTGTATATTTGTTTTTTTTTAATGGATGATAATGGAATGGCAATCCCGCCTGCGCTAACGATATACACCCACGGGGTACCAGTGAGGAATGACAGGTGTGATGAAAAGGCAGGTCAGAGTTAGCCCATCGTGATAAATACAGCTGGGATTCAGTACGATGGTTTCCAGGGGGGACCACGTGGAGGTCGATCTCACAGGATATATTGCTAGCAATAAGACTGGTAGTCTAACAATTACCAACGATACCTTCCCCTCTGCTCAATATAGGTAATCATTATTATTGTTATTTGGTTTTTTTAACCTATTTATACATGATATATTGCTAGCAATGGGACTGGTAGTCCGCACTGCTAACAAGTCCACCCCTCCACCCCCCCGTGTATATTTGATCATGGCCTAATAGTGATATAATCGTGATTGCAATACCGCCGGGTGCACTGACTGTTATTGACAAGGTCGCATTCGTCGCGCCCTGGCCAATAATTATTCGGTCTCAATGCTGCATGAAAAAAAATCTATTGAATTAACTAAATACTAACAACAAATATTCTAAAGTTTTTTCATTCCGCCAAAATGACTAAAACCACTTGCGTGTATATATATACATATGTATGTATTATTTATTTTATATATTTAACACTATTGCACTAACATTACAGAATTTTTTTTAATGGGTGATAATGCAATAGTCTGCGCTAACGATGTACGCTGGCGGGGCACCAGTGATAGATGATAGATGACGATGAAAGCAGGTCAGTTAGCCCATCGTGAAGAATTCCACGTGAGAAGTAACCACGATGTTTCCAGGGGGAACCACGTGGAGGTCGACCTGATTAGTAACATTGCTAGCATTGGGGCTGTTAAGACCCATCGCTAACAATCCCTTTCCCCCCACATTACAGGATTTGTTGAACAATTTTCGATAAGTATAGTGTTGTACAAAAGGCGGTCTTGTTGCTAAGCAATCTCTTCCAGACAACCTTTGGGTAGAAAGAATTAAAGAATAAATAGACAGGTGGCGCGTTAAAATAATAGATCTGTAAAAATAACATGAAATAATAAATATCTGTGACAGCATAATCATATACACATATATAAATATATATTATTTAGATTCGGCAAACGTTCTGCCATATATTTCTTTCTAGGTAGAGACACCTTATTCACGTAGCGGTATGAAATATACTTTACGATCTGTTCTCATACCTATCATATATATATACATAAAAAAATTCATAAAAATTGGTCGATCTGTTTCGCAGAAGTTCGACTACAAATACTGTGACCCAAGATCTTTATATATAATATTAGCATTTCGCATGGGGGGTATCATGGGCGAAACAGTATATTTTGTTATATCCATGGCACTGCTCATGTCTATAGGCGACGGTTACCACTTTCCATCAGGTGGACCGTCAGCGTGTTTGCCCTTCTAAGTTGCAAAAAAAAAAAGTGAATTTTAGATATAGAAAAACCAATGTGTAGAATATTTCTAGATGGCGCATCAAGGTGAAGCATACTCTAGTTTTTAAGTTACACTATCAGAAATATAACTGTGTAAAACGCATTTCATTTGACGTAATAGTTTTTGCGTGATGCTGGAACAAATATTCTAAAAATTATTGATTTTGTTTCTACTGCCTTTATATAGATCCCATTACCATTACATATATATATATATATATATATATATATATATATATATATATATATATATATATATATATATATATAACATTACATACAGATATATCCATAATTAAGTACATAGTCCATTCAGTGCATTTGTATAAATTATTAATTATATTACTTTAGTAATATTACGACAGTACTTTAGGTACGCACTGAGTTTTCAAGATTGATAATCATTTTATGTAATAGCGATGCGTCTAAAGCCAGCCACCCCTTAGAAACTTACAATTTCGTTATAATATCCGTCTGCGTGTGTGTCCGTGTGTCGCGTCATGACGTGCTAGCTTAATCTGATAAACAGGAACATGTAGGAGGATAACCTTCATACCATTTAGTACTAGCTACCTGCCCCGGCTTCGCACGGCTGCTAATTATTGTACGTACCAACCTTAGATTATACAAATAGTGTCTACATAGAAACGCTTAAAAAAAAATGGGTCAATTTTTTCATACAATTTTGCGTGACTAATAGTTATGAGTGATTCCTTTATAACTTCTATATTTATCTTGTCTCGTAATTTCTGCATCTTTTTAACGCGTAAACACTTTTATTTATTAAATAATACGTCATGATACATTTTATGCGTAAGTATATAAGACGGTGATAAAAAAAAAGTCAGCTAATTTGACAGTTAGATGACAAAAAGTTTTTTTTTTACAACATAGTGGGCAAACGAGCATGCGGCTCACCTGATGGTAAGTGACTACCGCCGCCCATGATCACCCACAACACCAGCGGCATTGCAGGTTTGCTGCCGGTCTTTTAAAAAGGAATATACTCTTGAAGGTTATGTTGTCGTATCGGTTCGGAAATACTGCCGCTGGAAGTTGATTCCAAAGAATGGTTGTGCGTGGAAGAAAGTGCCTTGAAAAACGCACAGTGGAAGACGTTGATCCGTTTTTGACGCTCAATGCTTTATCTATATAATCTAAGATACAATCCGGTAACAAGTCTAAATGACAGAAAACCGTAAACCCGAAGTAAAACCGAAGTGAAAACCGTATTAAATTACGAGTAAAAAAAGAAGTAGTAAGCGGAGAAACGGGACAGACACGGACGCCGACTTTATGTTATTTGAAGATTTAGTTCCATATTAAAAATCGATATTAATCATCGCATATAAAAATTACTACAGCACCACATATGAATTTAAATAAATGACGCAAGAACGAGCGAACTTTGCAATTATTGGCCTTAAACAAAAATATTTAATAAATTTCGCATGGAAGATATAATGGGCGTAACAGTATACTCTGTTATGTTCATGGTACTGCTCATGTTTATAGGCGACGGTTACCACTTTCCATCAGGTGGGCCGTCAGCTTGTTTGCTATTCTAAGTTTTATAAAAAACAATTTGACCATAGCTGAATATTGATTCGTGGTCCCTGCATGAAAATTAACTAATAAAAGTTTCTAAGGTATTATTCATCATACCAGCCGTTAACTGTCCACTGCTGAACATAAGTGAGGCTTTTGCCAGTAGCTACCACGCTTGGCAAGCGGGTTGGCAACCGCAGTTAGGATTTATTGATGTTTTAAGGTGGTTTAGTCGATAGTCGCCTCTTTCGCTCTTACACACTCATGGGCGAAACATTTTGTTATGTCCATGGTACTGCTCATGTCTATAGGCGACGTTTTTCCATTGCGTAGGCCGTCAGCTTGTTTGCCATTCTAAGTTGTATAAAAGAAAAAACTATCGGATGCAGAAATATTAGCCTGCCCTTTTTGAAAACTAATACTTGTAATATAAACTAATGCAATTGTATTTTGTAGATAATTCTATGCTATAACGGTGAAGTCAATTTGTGTTTGGATACGATGCTGTTTTTTTATTTGAAGGGTAGGTCTATATGTGTGAATTTACATATCGGATGCAGAGAAATAATACCTGAGCCCTTTTTGAAAACTAATACATTGTAATTTTGTACTAATAGAAAAGTGATAATTGTAATAGTGTCCATTCGAGTATTCTGACACTTCTATGGTTGACTAGGAGAGATGCTTTTAGCATTAAGTCCATCATGTACACATATTTGTACTAATGAATGAATAAATAAATAAATAAATAATTGTTACTACAATCAGACAAAAACCCCTAAAAAAGATACCATAACAAAATTGCTTTCCAATGGTTAATTTTAAACTTTTGTGTTGTTTAAACATATTTTAAATACACAATCAGGATTTAACGCTATGTAAAAGCCTTTACATGTGAATAGTACCTACATATCTAAAATACAAATAAATATATGTACAAAAGTAAATGCTTGGGCACCTCTGTCCCACTCGTGTTTCTACCGTGAAGCATAACTGTGTTTAGGTGTGAAAGGTGGGATATGGCAGTGAATTTACAGGGTACAGAGGCATAATATCTTAGTACTCAGGAATGGCAACGCATGGGGGGCATCATGGGCGAAACAGTGTACTCTGTTATGTCCATGGTACTGCTCATGTCTATAGGCGACGGTTACTAATTATAATGTTAAGTAAACAACCATTATTTAAGTAAATTTTATTTGTTTTAAGCAATTATTACAAAAACTAAATACTTCCATGCTGCATTGATAACCTTGAATGACTGACTTACAAAGACTGACTGACATAGATAAAGCTATCATGGAATAAGTATGTAAACCCATTACACTAATTTACAGGTGGGATGTCAGCTTGTTTGCCATTCTAAGCTGCATAAAACAATACCTGCTTCTTTATCTATTACATCGTGTTAAGTCTCGATTGTGTATTTAAAATATGCTTTCCAGGGAGGGGGGAAGGGATTGTTAGTAATGGAGACTGAGAATCCCATTGCTAGCAATATATTCAACCAGGCCGACCTCCTCGCGGTTCTCCCTGGAAACTATCATGATTAATTCCTAATGAATTCATCACGATAGGCTAACTGACCTGTTTTCATTCTCATCTATCGCCCTTCACTGGTGCTCCGCCAGCGTACCCCGTTAGCGCAGGCGGGGTTACCATACCATTTTCACCCATAAAAAAAAAATGCTTTCCAGTATTTTATAAGTTACACGCACCCGAACCGACAGACGAATATGTATATATATAAAGAGTTTTGAGATCTCAGCAGCACAGTTTCTGTAGTAACATGAATAAGAGATTCATAAAAAATACCTTCAATACTTTAATTATTACACTGTTTTATCACTTTCATTCAAACTGAGAATTTAATATGAAAGAAAGAGACAAAACAGTTCAAAAGTTAAAATAGGTTTCATAAAAACATCACACATTCACGCTTTTAAAAATAAGGAAGTAGGTCTTATATCTCTTATATCTATCTAAAATAGATTATATGGAGTCTCGAAAACGGGTCAACTTTTTGTCAGCTAATTGTCAAATTAGCTGTGTGTTAAAAAAGTGTTACAAACAAAAGATACACATTTGGAATTAACAGCTTATGTTTAGAATAATTAAATAGTATTATATTTACACCGTTGATTAGTCAATTACATATTCTCAATTTGAATACCAAACAATATTATGATTATTTTTGGAGGGTAGATATTCGCAAAATAAATTCATTTAAAAATATTATTTTTATATTTGAGGGTAGATATTTGCAAAATAAATTCGGTAGAGATACTTATTCGAAATTGTATAAATAGTCCTGTCACGTGGAATTGTAATGAATACACCTGAATTGCAGGTGTATTCATCATAATGGGCTAACTGACCTGCCCTTTCATTTTTACCTATCATCCCTCACTGGTGCCCCGCCAGCGTATACTGATAGCGCAGGCGAGGCTACCATTCTATTATCATCCGTAGAAAAAACTTTTTTTTTTTTTTACAACACAGGGGACAAACGAGCATGCGGCTCACCACTTAATATACGCGGGCAAGTAGCAAGATACAGCTTACTGTAGATAAAAAAAAAAAAACAAAAAACATTATTTTTATTTCATTCAAATATGGAATTCATTTACTTTGTTAAAATAAATCTCTAATTGTCGTAACTCCGTTGTTGATATAGAATCTCTTGCATCGTGACTGCACGTACCAACTGCATCGGGGCCGTCTTGTTTTACGCCTGTCTAGACCGGCTCTTTGTTGGTAAACTAGTAAACATCACTGTCGTGCCTTTGTCCCGTTATTTGGCAGCGGAGTAATGCGCTCTCGTCCATTAATCACTATCACCTTTCATACATGGAAAGAAAAGAATAAATAATTTATTTAGTAACATATATACAAACATTACAATAGCTAACAAAAAAAGAGGAGGGAGACTTTGTACAAAAGTCGATTGCTTGGGTGCCTCTGTCCCATTCGTGTTTCGGTTTGAAGCAGTTGTGTTTGCATGGCTGTGTTTCGGTTTGAAGGATGGGATATGGCGTGAATTTACTGGGTACAGAGGAATAACACCTGAGTCCTCAGGAATGGCAACGCATGGGGAGTATCATGGGCGAAACAGTATATTCTGTTATGTCCATGGTACTGCTCATGTCTATAGGCGACGGTTACCACTTTCCATCAGGTGGGCCGGCAGTTTGTTTGCCATTCTAAGTAGTATAAAAAAAAAACAAATTCTAGTCACAAAAAAGGCTCTTACTGAGCACGTGTCGGGAGTCCTTACGGCTCGACGCTGGTCTTCTGTGAGAGCCTACACAAAGAGTGCTGCGTGCAATAATGAAATTAAATAACAAGCAACAATGAGACAAATATTAATGTTAGGTTAGTATGGTATGGCTAAATCTGTAGAGAGGTCAATTCTGTACATGAAATATATTTCCGAAATAACTATCAGCGGGTAATTAGTGATCGATACTGATGCCAAAAATGCAATCAGTAAAATTTTTGTCTGTCTGTCTGTATGTTTGTTATAGAAACAAAAACTATTCGACGGATTTTAACGAAACTTGATACAATTATTCTTCATACTCCTGGGCAGGTTATAGTATATTTTTCATCACGCTACGAACAATAGGAGCAGAGCAGTGAAGGGAAATGTGTCTGTTACATCAAAACCACTGAACCGTAAGGAAGGACATAGGCTACTTATTTTACGAAAAACGTCGGAAACGCGGACGAAGTCGCGGAGAACAGCTAGTTTTTTTTTATAAATATATTCCATACAATCTATTGATAACATGCTTCGATTACTCCCATATCATCATAATCTTTAAGAAAAGAGCATATTCCTTTTTTAAAAGGCCGGCAGCACACCTGCGATGCCTCTTCTATTGCGGGTGACCATGGGCGACGGTAATCACTTACCATCAGGTGAGCTGCACACTCGTTTGCCCCGTATTATAAAAAAAAATTGCCAGCTTCGTGAAAGTACTATTTTAAGGACCGTCATAAAGTAAATTTGAGTTAAATCTATTAGAAATTTAGTCCATATTGGTCTTTAAATATTTCACTGCAATATTTATATACCTGTATATTGCATTTGTTTAGAATTTCTTATTTTATAATTAATATAAAAAATACGAAGAATTACAAGATGTTTCGTAAGCACAAAATTTTAATTGAGAATATGTAATTAAATTAATCAATTTTTTTTATTCAACTTAGAATGGCAAACAAGCTGATGGTCCACCTGATGGAAAGTGGTAACCGTCGCCTATGATAGACATTAGCAGTACCATGAACATGACAGAGTGTACTGTTTCGCTCATGATACCTCCTATGCGTTGCCATTCAATAAAGAATATCTATGTGTCTATCTATCTATTTTTATATCAACACATCGCCAACACCGGAGCACCGCAATGGTAAATAGAGCGTCGTTGTTTACCGTTGTACCAATATCCGGTATCTTATTATTTAAGAGACTTTAAAAGGAAAACGATTCTTAAATACATTTGTGTTTTACGTGCTCGTATATTACGTAACATTATTGTCAACACGGTACCGATTTTGATCATTATTTTTGTATTAATACGGAGCTGGTCGTAATTTCACGATTGGAGCCGTTATTTTTGTTTGTAAAATAAAAATACGCTCGCTACGTGGCAAAACATATTTACATAACATATAGATCCACTATTACGCATTCTACACCTAATATTATTTTTCATGCAAATTTTTCAAATTCATCTTTATTTGAATAGTTTACAAGCGCTTCTAAATCGTCATTGTTAGGGGGAAAGGGATTGTTAGTAATGGAGACTGAGAATCCTATTATTGCTAGCAATATACCCAGCCAGGTCGACCTCCTCGCGGTTCCCCTGAAAACTATCATGGTTAATTCCTGATGAATTCATCGTGGTGGGCTAACTGGCCTGTTTTCATTCTCATCTATCATCCTTCACTGGTGCTCCGCCAGTGTATCCCGTTAGCGCAGGCGGGGTTACTATACCATTTACACCCATAAAAAAAAATCGTCATTGTTTGATGAATACGAGGTTCGGAAAGGTGTTACCTGTTGAGAAAAACCCTCTTAATCCTCTGTTAATATTTAATTTATTCTTATTAATATAATACAAATATATATAATAATATACCAGAGGGAGACTTTGTAAAAAAGTCGTTCGCTTGAGTACCTCTGTCCCATTCGTGTTTCAACCGTAAAGCAGTTGTGTTTGCATGGCTGTGTTTCGTTATGAAAGGTGGGATATGGCGTGAATTTACAAGGTACAGAGGAATAACACCTGAGTCCTCAGGAATGGCAACGCATGAGGGGTGGGTAGCATGAGTGAAACAGTATACTCTGTTATGTTCATGGTACTGCTAATGTCTGTCATAGGCGGCGGTTACCACGTTCCATCAGGTGGGCCGTCAGCTTGTTTGCCATTCTAAGTTATTATAAAAAAATAACGTGCAAAGCCTCAGGATTCAGGTAGTAATAAATAGGTTTGCTTTGTATCTATCCCTACTGCAGCCAACTTTATAATTTCCTGTACGCAGTGAAAGGCTTGTGCGGCCGGCGACAGTGGAATTCTACTGTTGCATTGGCATTTTGGTAGCACGGACCCGAAGGTGAACCGCTTACGACAACTTGTCGCATGTAAATCAACTTTGCATATGTGTTATTATATGTTCTATCAATTAAAGTCGTGATACTTGATGTGGACGGACTTTGGTTTGGTTTAATTCCACTAATATTAGTATGTGTGTCACTGTCAACATCTGAAGATTGACTACTTTTATCAGTAGAAGTTCTACGAACTTCCATATGTTCGACCGTTATCTAGTCTACTCATATGTTGTAGCACGTGTTCAACCTCTAAAAGAAGGTATCTTCAGACAATAGATCGCCGTTCGGACCTAGTTATGACCGTTCGGCGCCGAAACCGAATTGGAGTTTGGTTTGCAGATTAGGAATGTGGGTCCAAACTTTATTAGTTACTGGTTGTTTCCTGTGGTTTCGTCCGCGTGTATTAAGTTTAGGATATAAGCTAACCGTTTATTTTCATTTAAATCCGTTCAGTCATTTAAACGTGATTAATTAACAGACATCCATACAAATTTTGACATTTATAATATTAATTGTATTAGTAGGAGTTTAAAGAAGTATTTAAGTACGTAAAATGTAACGTTAGTTTAATAAATAGTTCCAGACATAAAAGTCATAAGAGTTTATACCTGTGTACTAAGTTTTCTCAAAATCTTACTCTAATCACTTACCAGAGGGAGTTTGTACAAAAGTCGAATGCTTGGGCACCTCTGTCCCATTCGTGTTTCTATCGTGAAGCAGTTGTGTTTGCACGGTTGTGTTTCGGTTTGAAGGGTGGGATATGGCGTGAATTTACAGGGTACAGAGGATTAACACCTGAGTCCTCAGGAATGGCAACGCATGGGGGTATCATGGGCGAAACAGTATACTCTGTTATGTCCATGGTACTGCTCATGTTTATAGGCGACGGTTATTATTTTCCATCAGGTGGGCGGTCAGCTTGTTTGCCATTCTAAGTCGTATAAAAAAAACTCTCTCTTTCTCTGTCTTTCTTTCTTTCTCTCTCTTCTCTTTTTCTCTTCTATTTCTATTTCACTCTTCTGTCTTTGTCTCTCTCTATCTCTCTCTCTCTCTCTCTTTCTTTTTTTCTTTCCCTTCTCTTTCTTTATCTCTCGATGAAATTAAAGATCCTCAAAATCAGCTTATCATAGGTGATACATTTGCTTGATTGCTTTCATTCATTTTTTATATGCTGCTTAGAATGACAAACAAGCTAACAACATACTCAAACACGAGTGCGACAATGGTACCCCCAAGCACGACTTTTGTATAAAATATTTGTAAAAATGAAATCCAGATCCGGGATTTTGTAGCGAGTGATGTCTCGAGTCCAGTGAATCAGTAGAGGTGAGGTCGCGTATGTTTAATTAAATACTAAGCTGTTGTTGATTAGTACATGAATATTTGCATATGACGTGGGTGTTGTAGCTGGTAAAAATATTTGCTTAACAATGCGTTGCCTACTGTATATTGGAATTTTTTAATTAGATCTTTGTGCTACGAATTGTTTGTAATAATTAACAGTTTTAAAGTTTAATGTTATGGGATTGTATGGACTTTTTACATGGATGATGATGAATAGCAACTTGCGCAATGCCAGCGAGGCAGTAGTGAGGAATGATGGAGCTGGATAAGGAAGGATGAAAGTAGGTCAACTTGACCTGTGATCTTGAATTAATCGCGATGGTTTTTAGGAGGGTGTCACGTGGTGGTTGTTTTGACAAGGTTTATTGCTAGAAATACAGTTGTTAGTTCCCGTTAATAAATCGTCGTCGTCCCTCCCCTTCCCCGTCGCGGTATGGATGGGTATCGTCGTCTTACCTTTTTTTTTATACAAATTAGAATGGCAAACAAGCTGACGGCCCACCTGATGGAAAGTGGTAACCGTCGCCTATAGACATGAGCAGTACTATTAACATAACAGAGTACACTGTCTCGCCCATGATACCCCCTATGCGCTGCCATTCCTGAGGACTCAGGTGTTATTCCTCTGTACCCAGTAAATTCACACCATATCCCACCCTTCAAACCGAAACACAGCCATGCAAACACAACTGCTTCACGGTTGAAACACGAGTGGAAATACCTATTTTATTTTATACGACGAGATATACTTACTTTCTATCTGATGGTAAAATGACCACCATCATTCAAGGGGTGGTTAACTTGCAGGAATCACTTGTGCATTGCTGACTTTTGTGACATGGGCTTAAGTGAGTCGCAGTAGTCAGTAGAGTAACTGTTACACATACCGTCCATTTCTTTCATCTTTATTATCTTCTATTAATCATCATCATTGACTATTCAAAGATGCTTAAATCTATGTTTATTTGTTTAAAAATATGTCTTTCTTTCTATATTTCATCAAAGAGAGATAGAAAGAGATTACGTAATATAATAGTGGTAATAAATACCCAGTACATGACAATTTTAAGAATTACGTCATGGACGTTCCAATGGTTGTTGTTATGACCTTGGTTTTCATTAGGTGGGCCGTCAAATTGTTTTCTGTTAATTCATTTTCAAGAGTTATTAATATACACCATTTGTTCTGCAGGCTCCATGAAGAGATCGAACACTTCCATGCGTACATGATGCCGACAGAAACGGAGCACCTCATGAGGTCCACAGTGGTCTCCCGTATTCGCAGCGTGATCCTCGCGTTGTGGCCGCAGGCCCGCGTCGAGGTGTTCGGATCCTTCCGCACTGGCCTCTACTTGCCTACCAGTGATGTAGATCTAGTTGTTATTGGTGAGTTCTAAAATGTATTTAACTACTAACAATTTGCTCATGACGTCGCAAATTCGTTTGTCCTTATGAAGTATACCAGAGGAACACTGTACGTAAGTCTTTCTGCAATGGATATTTCTTTTGGCAAATATGATTTGACTTTCTCTATCATTGTATCAGAGGGAGATTGTACAAAGCATCAGAGTTTGCATAGCTGTGTTTCGATTTTAAGGGTTGGATATGGGAATGAAATTACTGAGTATGGAGCCATAACACCATAGTCTTTAGCAATGAAAGTGCCGCGATGAGGAGTGTCTTGCGCATTACGATGTATTCTTAGATGGCCTTGGTGCTGTAGGTAACTGTCAATAGATACATTTCGTGGTGTAAGTAAAAAAATATACAGCCTTAAATCAACTATATTAGAGTTAGCATGTGGTTTATCATTGCGCGTCGAAAGCTTCATTGGAAGTATGCAGCGGATTAATACGAATACTTATAATGTCACGTTACAGTACAGGTGTCCCTCAGGGCGCATATCTGTGTCCAATTGTACCTAGTATTACACGTTGATGCCTTTCCGAATGTCTCAACAATGTGCTTATCATGTTCTAGATTATCACATTCTCGAAATGAAATTAATAAAAAATATAAATTTTCAATCATTTAATCGTTTTTTTGATTTGTACTATTACTATTGGACTTCAGCAGACTGTTTTATGCCTTTCTAGCTTTTACCAGTGACTTTTTCCGCGTGATCGGGATGTGTTTACTGTCTGGATAAAAAGTAGTCTCTATCCTTCATCTCATATACCACCTTTATATCCAATTTCTTAGTGACTAGTTAAGACGTTATGAGGTAACAAACAAATTCAGTTTCTCATTTGTATTATTAGTAAGAGGGGGGGGGGGGGTCGGGTCAGTTATTCCTTTGTTTACATTTTTATTAAGTTCTATTGAATCAGATTATAGTGTAGTAACAACTGAAATACTACCACCTACACATTCATTATAAAAAAAACGACTTTTGTAACGTTGACTGTTTGAATTTCCCAAGAGACTACGGCATGGGGTCCTTCAAAAGAGGGCTAAAAGAGGTTTCTTCAGGGTCGGCAACGCGCGCGTAATACCTCTAGTATTGCAGGCGTTCTTGGGCTACGGTAACCGCTTACCATCAGGTGGGCGGTATGCTTGTTTGCCAAATCAATGGTATAAAAAAAAATTAAACGGATATACATATTTTATCGTACATTACGTTGTACTATATATATTGTATAAGTCGTAAATCAAATGGATCTGTAATCTTATCTAAATGTACTAGTGGAAACATATTTAGCATATCTTCATATTGATGACTGTATTAAAGACATGTTATCTCTAATTTCGCGTATTTTTTAATCCTTTATCTTCGATTCCTGTGGGTCTTTAGACAAACCTAATTAAGATGACCCCATTTTAATGAGATTTCCCAAATCTTAATGAAATCATGATTCTTGATGTTAATTTTCGACGGCTGAAGAAGTCTTCTGACCACAGACTGCTATAAACAATGGTCCTGAGCCACCTGAATCCGTTGACTTCCCAACAATACTATGACTAGCAATGTAGCTTATCAGGTTGGTGTTGACAGCCTAGTTGACTCATCGTGATGAACTCGACAATAATTAAACACGATCTTTTTTAATGGAAACTCTATGAAGGTTGACCTTGGTTGGGTATATTGCTAGTGGGACTTTTATACCCCATTACTAACAGTCCAAAGGTGGATAATTGGCCCACTTGGTTTCATCTCTTGATACTTTCCTGCTGGTAGTATCTATTAATATATACGTTTCGGGGGAAGGGGATTGTTAGTAATGGAGATTAAGAATCTCATTGCTAGCAATATACTCAACCAGGTCGACCTCCTCGCGGTTCCCTCTGGAAACTATCATGGCTAATTCCTGATGAATTCATCATGATAGGCTAACTGGTCTGTTTTCATCCTCATCGATCACCTTTCACTGGGCTTCGTCAGCGTATCCCGTTAGCATAGGCGGGGTTACCATTCCATTTTCATCCAATAAAAAAAAATATACGTTTCAATGGATGATAATAAAATGGTAACCCCGCCTGCGCTGACGGTATACGGCTGTATATATATATACGGCTGGGCACCAGTGAGGGATGAAACAGCAGGTCAGTTGGCTCATCGTGATGAATACACCTGGAATTCAGCACGATGGTTTCCAGGGGGAACACGTGGTAGTCGACCTGACAGGATATATTGCTAGCAATGAGACTGGTAGTCTAACAACTACTAACGATCCCTTCCCCTCTGCTCAATATAGGTTATCATTATTATTGTTATTTGGTTTTTTTAACCTATTTATACATGATTTTATTTCATGTTTTTATACAATAACTGAAGTCAGTTGGTTATTTTCCACATGTACTACCATTTTGCACGCCATTAAAACAATGCGGCTGAATATGTGATTCTATAACACTAATTAAGATCTATTTCAACTATATTTATGCAAATAAATTATTATTATTACAGTTTATTTTCAGTCTTCAGTTGGTAGTATTAGAATTAATATATTTTTTGTGTTCTAATGTAAAAATAAACCCACGTTCCTTGGGTAAAGTAGTTTTAAAATTATTGTATCTGAATTTACCAGAGGGAGACTTTGTACAAAAGTCGATTGCTTGGGTACCTCTGTCCCACTCGTGTTTCAACCGTGAAGCAGTTGTGTTTGCATGGCCGTGTTTCGGTTTGAAGGGTGGGATATGGCGTGAATTTACAGGGTACAGAGGAATAACACCTGAGTCCTCAGGAATGGCAACGCATGGGGGGTATCATAGGTGAAACAGTATACTCTGTTATGTCCATTGTACTGCTCATGTCTATAGGCGACGGTTACCCCTTTCCATCAGGTGGACCGTCAGCTTGTTTGCCATTTCAAGTCGTATAAAAAAAAAATTCAGTATACAGCAGTAACATTTCGTTCTTTTACTGTACATAATATCTGATAGTAACTGACCTAACTTCCGGTCGTGCTACTTATTCGATCCAGTTTGTACACATAAATGTGGTCACCTTCGTTGACTTCCTTGTTATTGGGTAAACATGAACGTAAATCATGTAGAATAAAGAGAAACACCAGTGATGATGGGCTGTTATCATATGTTTTGATTACAGTTAAGTTCGTATACTGAGATTTATTTGTAATTAGTATTATTAGTATTGAAAGACGGGCTTTTTCTGGCACAAAAAACTGTGACATTACCACCTTTTTATTATCTATTGTGCTCGCCTTTTTTTTTTATAAATCGCTGCTAATTCCTATTTTTTATTTCTTCAGAATACAGTAATGTATGTTTTACGTTGCCCGATTGTGTAGTTTTTCTCTATTTAGGATAATATATTTGTGTTTTTTTTTTATGGGTGAAAATGGAATGGGGTAATCCCGTCTGCACTTTCTCGGTATACACCAGCAGGTCAGTTAATCTGTCGTGACAAGTTTAAGGATTAATCACTATGGTTATTTCGAGTTTCTAGGCCGTTCTTCTTAGTTGAAAATGCATCTTGAACTGGGCGGTACATTTAAAAAAAATGAGTATTATCAAAAATGCTTATAATTTTGTAAAAAATACTTTATTCCGTTATGAAATAAGGTTACCTATAAAATCGTGTTCGCCTCACCTATGGCCCAAATAAAAAGGGTCGACGCTCTTGCCGGCGTTAGCTCGTGTGTTATATATGTCTACATAATGTACGCGACAACCAAATGGCGGTCCCAAGGCCACGATTGCGGACGTTATCTCGTGTTGCTATCTGAAATTGAACGGTTCGAAAGCGATCGCTGCTTTGCAGATTCTGTGTTTCGCTGTGTATAAGGAATATTTGACCAGAGGGTTACTTTGCTCAAAGGTCGTCTGCTTTTTTTTTGTTACAGGCATGTCTCAGTGTATCTTGTGATGTCTGTAGTGGTGGTTTTTATTTATTTATTTTATTTGAAAAACACAACAGATAACAATAAAAAATGTACGTAGTTTATTATAGAGATACAAGACAAGGTTGATACCCTAAAACGTGTCGACACAACTTGAGTGAGAAGCAGTTGAAGTTAACAATGACAACTATTAAAAAAAATACTGACACAATTGAATGTGAAATTCTGTATTAATATATTTCAAACATATATGTATAATAAAGTAAAAGAAAGATAGGAACATATTATAAAGTTTTCTCATTGTGATTATTTCTTGTAATTGTTTATATTTATAATAAGTTTACTATTGTAATCTTTTGGAGGAAACAATAAAGAGTATCTATCTATCTATTTATAAAGTTTATTATTTTTTTTATTATGTTAGTGTTTTATATCAAAGAATTGCATGATTCTTTAAGACGACCCTCGCGGGACTTGTGCTCATTAAATTGTTTAATGATAATATTAACTCGTTTTTTAAATATGGATGATCTGGAATCGAATATATCTGGTACTATTTATTAACATTTTCCATCAAGTGGGCCGTCAATTTGTTTGTTATTGTGAATGTGAATGTGAATGTGAAAAAGACTCTATTTTCCGCGCTTAGCCAGTCATTTGGGCCGTTGTGCGTATGAGTCGTGGCTAGTACAGCCAACTTAGCTCCGCCCAGAAGCGCAGAAGCGTCCTGGGTTCTTCACTGGCATCACAGAGCGACCTCACCGTTCCGAGGATTTCTAAACGTTGAGTTTGTTATTGTTTGAAATGATATTTTTTAAGAGTTTTATGAATTAATTTATTAAAAGACCACGTACATTCGCATATTAAAATGTTAAATAATAGTGAATGACCACGCACAATGTATTTTATTTTTAATTTCTTTTTTTTTTTTTATTTTAATTAAGGAATTTCGCTGCTGGCTTTTGGCCACAACAGAATATCAGTGTTTTACTCTTTTAAGGGCAAAGCAATATGCTAAGTTGTGGCCATTTTCTGTTACTGTGGTACACGCATGAAGGGAAAAACTGTTATTTCTTTTATGAATTTTTTTGTTTTTTTTTTGTATACTATGTATTTTTTTTATCTTTTTTCACTGTGCATGTCTATCTATGTCTGTTGTTATTTGTGTGCTGTAAGTAATGCAAATAAATTACCTATCTACCTATCATATGTAAATTACATCAAGAGCAAGAGACCGTGCTGCCAGTGTTACCACCCACAAATTTGTTTTATTTTTAAACGCACAGTTGCATAAAAAATATGTGTATAGATTAGTGGAAAACAATTCCTGTAGTCATATTCATTCTATTATCATCATGGAAACTAGCCGCTCTACAGCTCATACAGTAGGCGGTGGGCGTCGCGCGATACAACGAAAATATGTCGGTCACGCAATCGTTTATTTAGAATATTATAATATTAGCTCTATACCACGGTTTTGCACGCGTAAATCGGTATATAAACTTAAGTCGGGCTGTAACCTTGCCGTGTACCAAATTTCATTTGAATCCGTTCAATCGTTTAAGCGCGATTGACTAACAAACATACAGTCGTCAAAACATGTTTACAAACTTTTATATTTATAATATTAGTGGGTATATTACATGGCAGTAGCTGGTGAGCGGGGGGAGGGGGGGGGGCTTTGAGGCTTTGAAAGATCCCAAGAAAATTAGACGGAAGTCAATTATGGCTTCTGCCCTATCAAAAAGTTCTTTTTTGCCCTACTTTAAATATGGGTCTAACTACGACCCTGGTACGTTATATTACTTATTTGTTGATTCCGCAAATGATATGCTGTCTTCTACCGCCATCATTTCTTTTTTTGTATATGATAAAAACGATCCTATCTCTTAATTTGGATCAAACGATACATATTAACAAAATTTCATTAAAAACGGTTGAGCGGATTAGCGTGAACGAACACCGTGACTCGTTTATATATTAAGATAATTATAATACAGGTGAATTAATCTGTTTTGCGCCCAATACAAATAAGGAGCGCGCCGGATGACATGATCATTTGAGACTTACGCTGTTGACTCAAGGTTCAATTTGATTAAACGTCGAGCAAGTTGTAAACACATCACGCATCTTAGTCAGTCAGTCTTAGGTGGGCACACGTCAAAAATACTACATCTTGATAAACTGCAAAGATGTTATATCATATAGACAGACCGTAATGTTAGATTTTATTAAAAAAAAAAAAAAATAATGCAGCGACTTTTGTCGGTTAAAAGTAACATAAGGTTTATATGAAAGAATTGTAGAAGTATCGAATGCAAAAGTAATTAAAAAAAAATACGTCCTTCAATTGTGGTAAACCATCTATTTTAATTTTAAAACTAAACTATTGTATATTTATTATAAAACTAAATATTTATTTATTTAACACTTTATTGCATCAATATTACAGGACTTGTTGAAGAATTTTCAATAAGTATAGTGTGGTACAAATATACTTTATGTATTACAAAAAAAAAAAAAAGATTCTTGCCTCCGGTCAAACTGTTTATAATTACACTTCTCCATCCAAAGGTTGCCTGGAAGAGGTCGCTCTTAGTGATAAGACCGCCTATTGTTTTCTCAGTGTAATCTTGTAATTGTTTGTTATTTTCTTATTTTAATAAGTTATTTATTGTGATCTTTTGAAGGTAACAATAAAGAGTATCCATTTATCTACTATATATATCCTTTAATAATAAAAGAGAATTTTCTATATTGGTTTGCAAATGACGGAGTTATGACGTAACAAACATAATAAAAGTACAAGCAAATTGACAATTCTGATGTTTTTGAAGTCTGTTGGAAATGGATGCAGAATTGCCAAAGATACGTGTTTTACACAAAACAGGACTTGAAAAATTTTCTTTTTCGGACTACAGATTTCCTTTAAAGAACCTCATAATTGGTTATTGTGTTGCCACTAGGAATAACAAAGGAATCGTCCGCCTTTTAATGTTCAAATTTGTTCTGAAACGCCCCTTCTATCGTCACGAGCTGTCAGCATTGTTACATTTCATGTTGGGTCTCTCCAGGGAGTTCACTCCACGCCCTGACCGTTGGAAGGTCCGCAGTGTCGCGACCCGTACGTCACGCGATGACGTCGCGTCACGTCCGGAGCTGACGCATCCGGCCGTTTAAAATTCTGTTTTCATGTCACTTCAACGATGCATACATTTCATAAATCTGTTGGCTTATTAGCATTGCATAGTATAGTTCTATTATTCCTATCCATTTTTGTACATCGTGTTTGAATTTTAATATTCAATATATGTACAAACTAGGTTTTATCAGCAAGTTTTTCCACGTGATCGGGATAAAAAAGTGCGGGATAAAAAGTAGCCTATGTCTTTCTCCGTCGTATATTTTACATCATCATTGTCATATCACCTCTTCAAGTATCCACTGCTGAATATAAGCCTTCTCAAGAAGGGGAGTTTTGCCAGCAGTTGCCACGTTTGGTAGGTGGGTTGGCAGCCTCACCAAAGGAAGACTGTACAAAAGTCGCTTGGGTACCTCTGTGTATTCATCCCATTCGTGTTTCAACCGTGAAGCAGTTGTGTTTGCATGGCTGTGTTTCGGTTTGAAGGGTGGGATATGGCGTGAATTTACAGGGTACAGAGGAATAACACCTCAGTTATCAGGAATGGCAACGCATGGGGGGTATCATCGGCGAAACAGTATACTCTGTTAGCTCATGTCTATAAACGACGGTTACCACTTTCCATCAGGTGGGCCGTCAACTTGTTTGTATAAAAAAAAGTTAGGCTTTTAGTGATGTTTTAAGAGGGATGCTGGTGCTCATCTCTCGTCCTCCCTTGGTCGCCTCTTACGACATCCACGGGAAAGGAAGGGGTGGCCTATTCTATGCCGGGACCGACACGGCGAGCTATATAGTACGTGTATACCAAATTTCATATTAATTTGTTAAGCCAACAAGTTAACAAATTCACTTTCATATTTGATTTATTTAGTTGATTTCATCGACATCTTTTAAGTTGCTAGTTGCAAGATAGTATGCAATACAGATTCTTATTAGGATTGTGTTTCACAAAAAAAGCTTCCGATTTCAATTGTGGCTAAACAAGTTATTTTTATTTATAAACTAAACCAAGTATTGGACCTATTTTGATAAAATTTCTATGGTACCAGTCTGTAAGTTGTAAGTGTTATCTTTTCAGATAAAAAAAATCTAAATTGGTTTACATCTGACGGCGTTATGAGGTAACAAAAAAATATAACCGAATTGAGAATCTCCGTCTGTTTGAAGTTAGTTAAAAAGTGGTCTGATGTTCTTTTTTATGTAACTTATAAGCTGACGGCCCACTTGTTGGAAAGTGGTAACCGTCACCTATAGACATGAGCAGTACCATGGACATAACAGAGTATAGTGTTTCGCCCATGATACCTCCCATGTGTCGCCATTCCTGAGTACTCAGGTGTTATTCCTCTGTACTCTGTAAATTCACTGCCATATCCCACCCTTCAAACTGAAATAGCTATGTAAACAACTGCTTCACGGTAGAAACACGAATGGGACAGAGGTGCCAAAGCAAACGACTTTTGTACAAAGTCTAATAATGCCCGGTGTTCAATTTATAATTTCTTAAAAATAATTGTTATCTGCTTTATTGTAATTATTTATATCCAATTTACTCATGATTTAATGTACGTGAGTAAAGCGTGGTTGCTGGACCAGTTTCGGACTCGATAAGAGCTCTTTTCCACGATTCTATTATCTAGTTTCTAATTGCAGGATGTCACGTATATGTTCAAACATCTATATATATATATAAACTGTAACATATATATATATATATATATATATATATATATATATATATATATATATATATATATATATATATAACCTTTAATCACTTTAACTGTTCACTGCTGAACCTACTCTTTTTTTAAGTAGTTAACATATATGTAAAGCATGATTAGAGATTTTTAAAATAGACGTTGCTGCTCATTATTTTCGCCTCTTACGACACCCACGAGAAAGGAAGGGGTGGCCTATTCTATGCCGGGACCACATGGCGAAAATAGGAACGGAAGTCCATATCGCTGGTTATTTAATTAAAATTATTTTGTTTAATTCCGCTACCATTATTATGTGTATGACTGCCAACACTATCATTACTACCAGAAGTTCCTAATTAGCCATCAATCTCCAACTGCCATTTCGTCCAAGCACTTTTTGCGACACGTGTTTCAGCTCTAAACGAGGCATCTTTTGATTTTTTTTGTTGGGTGAAAAGCACCAGTGAAGGGTGATTGAAGAGAATGAAAACAGACCAGTTAGACCATCCTGACGATTTCAATTAGAATTAGTCACGATGGTTTCCAGGGAGAACCGCATGAAGGTCGACCTGACAGGGTATATTGCTAGCAATGGAACTGATAGCTCGCATTACTAACAATCCCTTTCCCTCGGCAACTTCTAATTATGATATCGCTGCTCGTCGCCTAGTGTTAACCATTCAGCAGTTTAAATAGCACTTTAGATGCGAGATATATTCATGTAACCAAAGCTTTTGGTTTAATTTGTGATATAGAAATAAGAAAACATTTGGCATTTCACATAGGAATACGCAAGAGAAAAACATTTAACAATACCAAATGCGACAAGCACGCAGCATGTGTTTGTGAATACGACAGCGCTGATTTTCAGTGGGGCACACCGAGTGTAACACTGCCTTCATATACGTAAATTGATGAATAGAAACGGAGTTTTTCAAATACAATTGTGTTGTACCCATGTGTGTTAGAAATATATGAGATATTATATAGTAATATTATATATACATTTACCGTGTGGACCCGACATAGAATTGGCCACTTTTTTACCGTGGGTTTCGTAAGAGATGCGCTTAAGGGAATTTAATAATCGAGGTCTATTCAGTAGCGTTTCTCTTAAAATATTACCATAATTTAACTGCGGTTGCCAACTCGCCTGCCGAGCATGGTATTTACTAACAAAACTATATTGGGGAAAGAAAAAAAACCAATAACGGTAGGAATATAGTTTACTTTCTCGTTTACTACTATCTATCTATCCTATTTAAAAGCTGCGCTCTTGTCGGTGGAGCTCTTGCCACTCACTACGATTTTCAGCGAGTCTCTTCACCTCTTGATACGACACGACACCAACTCCTTCCTTGATCTGCCTGATGTAACTATGTCTCGGTCTCCCTCTCCCCCTCCTTCCTTCTATCTTACCTTCTATTATAATGTTCATAAGTTCGTCGTGTCGTATCAAGTGTCCCAACATTTTTCCTCTTCTGTCCTCAATAGTTCTAATAATTTGTCTTTTTTCCTTAACCCTAAGCAGGACCTCCTCATTGCTAATTCGATCCCTCCAGCTAATTTTCTCCATCCTTCTCTAGCACCACATTTCAAAGGCTCCAAGTTTATCCATTTTCTTCTGAGTTAATGTCCACGTCTCACATCCATACAGAGCTATACTCCAGATATAGGTTTTGATAAGCCGATTTCCAATATCTTTTGTTATCTTAGCCTGTAAAAGGTGTTTTTTGTTATTGAAGGCTTTTTGGTCCCGTTTATATGGATTAAATACCGAATTTAATCCATGTAAACGTTAGATACAATTGAAAACTAACTACACATTAAAATAATTATTTTAAGTTAAACAATTCTTCATTAACCATAATCCTAATTTCGAGCCCAAGATCTTCGTAAACAATGTGGACTGAAAGAGGATATAGTGTCGGTTGAAAAGATTATTTTGTATCTGTAACCGTAATACAATAAATTTGATTGTTAAAGGAGACTGAATCAATAAGTTTACATGTTTTGTACATGGAGTATATTATTTTACCTTACCTTACCTTACCAGAGGGAGACTTTGTACAAAAATCGTTTGCTTGGGTACCTCTGCCCCATTCGTGTTTCTACCGTGAAGCACTTGTGTTTGCGTAGCTGTATTTCGGTTTGAAGGGTGGGGATATAGGAGTGAATTTACTGGGTACAGACGATTAATACGTGAGTCCTCAGGAATGGCAACGCATGGGGGGTATCGTGGGCGAATTAGTATACTCTGTTATGTCCATGGTACTGCTCATGTTTATACGCGACGGTTACCACTTTTCATCAGGTGAGTCGTTAGCTTGTTTGCCATTCTAAGTTGCATAAAAAATATTTCCCGGGCACAACGAACGAGTCGTAGTTAGAAGTCAGTGCGAACTTAATTGTATATGAGCATAAACAGGTTATGGCCCTCATCGAATAATATGTGTGACATAAGGGAGGTGACCGGTCGCGATTTGCACTACACGGACGATGCAAGTTTTATATTTAGCCGGCCGCTAGTAGTGGACTATTTTTATGCGGCCAGTGTCATTCGGCCTCGCGTATAATTGCTGTTGAACAAGTGTCTGATAACAGTATCAATATTATTATACGCTTTAGAAATTTGTTTTGTGTCAAATGGTCTTTGACCACGTATGAGGTTATTGGACCTATTTCTTCCTGTATTAAGTTTAATTTGACGCAAATCAGCATCAATTATATTATCGTCATAATCACCCATCGAGTGTACATTGTTGAACATAGGTTCCTTCCTATGGGAGGTCTTGCTGATAGTTGACATGCTTGGCAGGCGGTTTGGCAGCCGCAGTTAGGCTTTGGTGTTTTTTTTTGATGGGTGAAAATGGTATGGTAACCCCGCCTGCGCTAACAGGATACGCTGGCGGAGCACCAGTGATGGGTGATAGATGAGAATGAAAACAGGTCAGTTAGCCCATCATGATGAGTGTATCAGTAATTAACCATGATAGTTTCCAGGGGGAACCGCGAGGTGGTCAACCTGGTTGGGTATATTGTTCGCAATGGGATTCTCAGTCTCCATTACTAACAATAATTTTCCCCCCAGGCTTTGGTGTTGTTTGTAGTTGTTTTAAGATGGACTTTGCTGCTCATCCCTCGACCGTTAAGTTCTCTTATCGTCTTATACGACATCCACGGGAAGGAAGGGAAAAATAAAAAAAAAAATATACGCTTTAGAAATTTGTCTCTTTGTGTTAATCTTTTGCCACATACGAGATACTGAATTGAATTAGATGCTAATCCTATTAAATTATATTATCTTCAAAAATTGCGTTACGTAATAATTGAAGACCCCCTCCCCGTCCCTCCTCCCAGTCATGAGTGGCTGTGACGTGAAACAGAGGTACTTATGAAACTTAACAAAATAATACGCTAAACACGTCCAGCTGTTCTGAAGTGATGCTCTCACAGAGCTGCTCGATAGACCTTCTTCCATGTTACTTTCATGTAATTCACAATTTGAATAAATAATACCGTTTGTCGCGAAGAAAAATTTGCTTTTAGACACACGAGTCTGCATTCTAAATTGAACTCACGTTTATCGGCGCGTTTTATACATTGCAAAATAAGAGGAGTGAGATTTCTAATTAATATTGTTTTAATGAGTCCGTAGATGCAGGTGGCTCAGGACTGTTCCTTATGGCAGTCTATGGGGGAGGCTTATGTCCAGCAGTGGACGGATAATGGCTGAAATGATGATGATGGTGATTGTACAAATATTAATATTGTTATACCTGGAATCCCGTCGCGTTAAGTCCCGATTGTGAATTTAAAATATTAATTTTAACTATAAAAATAACCGGTTTCACTTCGGTTGACTAGTTTTGCCAGCACCTGGGAACCTCAATGGTGAGCGAGTGTTCTCGACTAAAATACACTAAGTCGATCCGGTTATTTTTGCAGTTAAAATACAATGTGTACTTTCAAAACACTTAACAATAAAATATTTATTTTTAACCGACTTCAAAAAGAAGGTGATTCTCAATAAGGTTGTCTTTTTTGTTACTTTATAACCGTCAGTTCTAAACTGATTTCGAATTTTTTTGAAAGAATATATTATATATCCCGTAGACATTTTATCAAAGTCGGTTTAGGAGTTTAATTTTAAAGTCGAAGAAAGAATGGCAAACAAACTGACGGCCCACCTGATGGAAAGTGGTAACCGACGCCTATAGACATGAGCAGTACCATGTACATAACAGAGTATACTGTTTCGCCCATGATACCCCCCCCATGCGTTGGCATTCTTGAGGACTCAAATATTACTCCTCTGTACCCTGTAAATTCACGCCATATCCCACCTTTCAAACCGAAACACAGTCGTGCAAACACAACTGCCTTACGGTTGAAACACGAATGGGACAGACTTTAATTATGTTGCTATTTCAATTTTTTTTTCTTACGTAGTACAAAAATTTCTTTTAGTCACTGATCTCTTAGAATAATTGACCATAGTCTGTGATAATGTCGGCAAGGGTTGACAATACATTATAACATAAAACGCGCACTACGCATAACACTTCCAACCATATATTTTCCACTCTAAAAGCTTGGCCATAGCCCAACTGCAATAAAGAAGAATGCTCAATCTTCTGCGTTCATAGACCTTTACGGGCTTACTACAAAAAAAGATTTAAAACACTGTTATCGGTGTAGGAGTGTTTATTTGTAATTTTATGTGTCACATGTATACACAATATGTAGATTATTAGATAATTTATTACTACATATACCTTTTTTTTTGTGAGTTTATGGCATAAATTGAATGTTTGCATCCTAGGACTTGGCCGCTTGGACTGCATTTTCTGTAGCTTCCATTAAGTCCTGCGAAGAACAGGTTTAAGTTAATTTTTAATTTTTATTAAGACAAACTTTCTTTTGTTTAGACATGAACAGTAGTTAGACAGTTAGACACTTTTGTAGTAAAATGTCTTAATATGTACTGAACGTTAGTCTATCGTAAATTTAATTTTTTGGTGGCAAGACGTTTAGGATTGTCAATCGTAATGTTACTATTAGTAAGTTATATAATAATAATATACCGGAGGGAGACTTTGTACAAAAGTCGATTGCTTGGGTACCTCTGTCCCATTCGTGTTTGAACTGTGAAGCAGTTGTGTTTGCATGGCTGTGTTTCGGTTTGAAGGGTGGGATATGGCGTGAATTTACTGGGTACAAAGGAATAACACCTGAGTCCTCAGGAATGGCAACGCATGGGGGGTATCATGGGCGAAACAGTATACTCTCTTATGTCCATGGTACTGCTCATGTCTATAGGCAACGGTTACCACTTTCCATCAGGTGGGCCGTCAGTTTGTTTGCCATACAAAGTTGTATAAAAAAAATTATTCAAGTAAGATACAGTTGCCTAAAGTACAATTTACAATTTTTACAATTTATATTGAACGAGAAAAAGTCTGCATTACCATCAGTCCCCAAACTAGGCCAGATCTTTATCTTGGGGATTAAAAATTAGGGACTAAAGACTATGGGACTAAAGATTGGGGACTATATAAGAAACGAAAAATTGAAAGGTTTGCCTGTCAATTGAAAGTACAAAAGTTCGTTGAAGCATCTAGAACTGTTTACGTACGCGGCGGGTTTCTTGCGCAACGATTGTTGTCATAATCTAGTGTGTATGACTCACCCTACTCCTTGATATCTAAAGACGTAGAGCGGTTTATCTGTTACGTACATCACACGCGGCACCCAAGGATCATTGTAATGACAATTGCTGGGTTTAGAGGTCACTTTAAATGTGTAAACATGTGGGTGAATCCACATATTTGCCTATTTTAATAATATACAATAGTGGGGTACTAGTGGTAAATGAAGTATTAAGGATGAAGTCAGGTTAGTTGGCCTATTGTGGCTATTTCAAGAGCAGTTAATCACGGTGATCAATCAAAAACAATTGAAAAATGTTAAATTATTTTCAAAAATTGACAGACATTTACAATTTGCCATACTTCGTTATGAACGTTTTTAATAATGAGGGTAGTCATAAACGCTTGGACTACAGCCTGCGCATCCTAAGATCGAATCCGTAATCAGACATCAAATCGAAAGAAATTCTAAATTCAAACATTCAAATCTAATGCGCCTAAGAAACATCTCGTCGCTCGTCGGTGTGTTTTATTCGTTTAAAAAAAGAATATTGAGTATTCCTATTCAACGCTAATTATTGGAATGAATGGAAATTGTTTTTTTTTTCTGCAGAATTTTAACGAAGAAGGTAACATGGCTGTTGTGTACAAATGAGTAATATCTGGGTCAAGTGTTAATTTGATTTGATTTACACTGGAATCACACGCGATAATTTCGCGCGGTGAAATACGACGTGGGCGCTTAACATGCATAATTTTGGCATAGTACAACTAATGTTTTGCCGCTTCTGTTGATTAAAGCGTTATGGAAATTTCCAAGCGATGTGAGCACAAGCGAAATCTGGGTACAGGTGTTATAAGTTTTTTTTTATGGATGATAATGGAATGGTAACCCCGCCTGTGCTATCGCTATACATTGGCGGGGCACCAGTGAGGGATGATTGGTGGAGGTGAAAAGGCAGATCAGTTAGCCCATCGTGACGAAGTGAAATAAATTAGTCATGATGGTTTCCAGGGGGTACCGCGTGGTGGTCGATCTGATAAGGTATATTGATAGCAATGGGGATTAACTCTCCCCATTACTAACTATCCCTTCCCCCCGGGTGTTATAAGTTTGGTCATTCGTAAAAAAAAAGTGATAGAAGAAGTTTCAAGTATTACAGTACTCCATTAGTCTTACACTAGAAAGGGAGGGGAGATCTTGGCAGGGTCGCCGTGTAAAGTGCCAGCTCGGGAGATGTATTAATACGACCGAATCTTGATTTATACTCTGTTTATTAATAAAAGAATACAGTTTATATACAATCATTGGGCTACATGGCCGTAGCTTAAGGGGGGTGCTAACAAAGAACAATGCCCCTACCTTAAAATGAAAGGCTTTAAGAAAATTAGACACATTCGTTTTTCGAAGTTACTTAATTATGGATTCTGTCCTACCAAAAAGTTATTTTGGCCTACTTTAAACTTGGGTTTAGCTACGATCCTGTTGGGCTACGTACTTACTTTTACAGTTTCTTATACACCATTACAGAATTTTAGACGATGGCAATTTACCCAGGCGAAGCACACAAAGTTTCCTCAATAAAAAAATTCTTTGAATGTGTACTCATGATGTAAGATTTGTTTGAAGATATTTTTTTATGGTGTACGCTTTATTGCACACTATAAGAGTTACAGAACAGGTTTACCTGGAAATGAGATCACAGTAGGTGAACTTAACTCTATAACAATTATATTTGTTCTTGATCTTTAATTATTGAGCTACGCAAGTGCTGTGTCAGCATTGTCATGAGCGTTACATGCGTCCTTGTCTGCTAAACATAAAAAAAAATATCCACTCGGATATATGCTGTTAAAACTCGTCATACATACAAGCCGAGTGCATTTATGAATGAAGCCGTCTCATTGAATAAACGCGTAGAATTAGCAATATGATTCTATTACGCGGTGCGTGACGCAACCAGCGCGCGTCACGCTGCCAGCGTTGTGTTACAGGATGATTGTGACCGTAAACTTTTGTTGGACACTATCCTGTGGGCATACGTGGAAGTAATAAATACATTAGTGAATGAGGAACGCTACGTGTCACTAGTAAAGTACTTGTTTTGTTTTATTAATAGCAAGTTCATTCATGCGTTAGACTCTTCAAAATACCATATATGTAGAGTAGAATCCAAGCTGTACGTGAAATGGAGAATCTCATGCTCATTATGTCAGCCTATCCACTGGTGAACAAAGGCCTTCCCTTTTGGAAGTTTTGCCAGTAGTTACCACCCTTAGTAGGCGGATTGACTACCGTAGTTAGGTTTTTGTAAAGTTTTAATAGGGACGCTGCCGCCAGTCCCTCGACTGTTAAGTTCTCTTAGTCGCTTCTTACTATACCCACGAGAAAGGAAGGGCTAGTCCATTATATGCCGAGACTACATGGCAAAATTGAGAATGTATTATATATATAAGGGCAGAAACTTTGTGAATCAAAAATGTCAAAAAAGACCAATTATTTGAAGCTTCGTAAACTGGACTCGACTTGTAGTGTTGGGAGGCTCCAATTTTTTGTCGTTTTTCCAAGCATTTTCTTTATGTCATTTATTTGGTTTCACTGGTAGAACATTTTCTTCAAATGATGCTAATTATTTCTTTGACACCCAGTATAACCCGTGTATCAGCCGTTAATTTTCCACTGCTGAACTTTCCGCTCTCTCATAAGGGGGTTTTACCAGTAGTTGCTACGCTTGGCAGGAGGGTTGGTTTTGGTGGTGTTTTAAGAGGGACGCTACTGTCCATCCCTCCACCATAAGATCTCTTAGACCAAAGGTTGACTAGGAGACGATGCTATGTAGCATTAAGTCCGTCTTTTGAACTAAACATTCTATATGTAAAGTGGTTAATAAATAGTATATAAATATAATATGCTAATACAGTTGTATAACTGGATTGTCCTCTTAGAAGATGAATCACCCTGTTGTTTACTGTTTGTTACAGGCCAGTGGGAGAAGCTGCCACTGTGGACTCTGGAGCGGGAACTAGTGGTTCAGGACATTGCCGAGAAGGAGAGCATCAAGGTGCTGGAGAAGGCCACGGTGCCAATCGTTAAGATGACAGACAAATACTCTGATGTCAAGGTAAAGCCACTGACGTACTTGCCGTTGAGCAATTGTAACCAGAGGCAGGTTGCATAGAAGTCCTCTGCTTGAGTAACTCTGTCCCGTATATATACACGCTATATAGCTATGTATGTACTGGCGGGGCGCCAGTAAGATATAATAGGTGAGGATGAAACCAGGTCAGTTAGCGTGTCGTGACAAATTAACTAAGAATTGACCACGATAGTTACCACGCGGAAGCGCGTGGAGGTGGACCTGATAGGGCCAATAGGGTATTTTTTGGTTGAATGTATTTTTTTTGATAGATGATAATGGAGTGGTAACCCCGCCTGCGCTAACGGTATACGCTGGTGGGGCACCAGTGGGGGATGATAGGAGGATATGAAAAAGCAGATCAGTTAGCTCATCGTGATAAATATACCTGGTATTCAACAATTGCATTTCCAGGGGGGACCACGTGGAGGTTGACCTGTCAGGGTATATTGCTAGCAATGGGACTAGTAGTCCGCATTACTAACAATCCCTTCCCCCCGATTGAATGGATTATATTAGAATGGTTACCGCGCCTGCGCTTACGGTATACACTGGCGGGGCACTAGTGGCGGATGATAGGTGAGGATGAAGCAGGTCAGTTGGCCCATAGTGGCTAACAATAAATCAATCACAATAGTTCTTAGCCTGATAGGGGTATATTGCTAGCAATGGGGTTGTTAATTCTCATTACTACCAATCCCTTCTTTTTTTTTTTTTTTTTTTTTTTTATGGATGATAATGGAATAGCAACTCCACCTGCGCTAACGGTATACGCTGGCGGGGTACCAATAATGGATGACAGGTGAGAACGAAAAGGCAGGTCAATTAGCGCATCGTGATGAATATATCTGGAATACAGTACGATGGTTTCCAAGGGGGGCTAAGTGGAGCTCGACCTGATAGAGTATTTTGCTAACAATGGGACTGGCAGTTCGCATTACTAAAAAATCCCCCCCCCCCCCCCCGTAATGGGACTGGCCATTACCAACGACTCCTTCCCTCAAATAACGAAGCACCATCCTTGTATCGGCAGGTGGACATCTCATTCAATATGAGTAGCGGCGTCAAGAGTGCCGAGCTCATCAAGCAGTTCAAGGTGAGTGTACGTAGACACTATCTGGCCCTCTAGACAAATGGCAAGCAAATTCGTCGATGGTATCGACAAAGCTAGCGAGTTAGTGAGATAGAATGATATAGCAACGCCGGATGACTCATTCCAACGCACGGAATCGCTAGCGATGTCGATTCATTGACGAACTCGCTCGCCACTTGTCTAGGGGGCCAGAAACAGGATTGTTATTCTCTCCTATTACCTATTATAAATGTATTCCGTCTGTTTACCTCATTGAATTAGTTGTTATTTTGCAGCAGAGTCATTATTTTGTCGATTTCAATTATTTTATTTAATGGCTTATGTTTAAAATTAACCTTTTTACATACAATGACAATTGTAGTTTTTTATTGATAAACAATTGGAATAGAACAAAAAAAAATACATACAATACATAAAGCAACAGACGGCAATTTTGTTTACAACTATATGTAATATATATATATATATATATATATATATATATATATATATATATATATATATATATATATATATATTTTTTATAAAAAATAGAAAATTGATAAACAATTGAAATAGAACATATAAAAATACGTACAATACAGGTGTTATGCAAACACAACTGCTTCACGGTAGAAACACGAATGGGACAGAGGTGCCCAAGCAATCGACTTTTGTACAAAGTCTCCCTCTAGAACAAGAACAAGAACATACATACAAGAACCAGCACATTTTATAAACAGCTTAAGTTGGTCAGTATTCAGTATCACATACTGGTTGGTTGGTACTCATGCATACTAAACGTAGCGGAATTAATATAATTCTAAACGTCTGACTAGTTTATTTACATGGTCTGATTACAAAAAAAAAAAAATCATTCAGTCGTTGAATGTGACTGAAGGTATGCAAAAAAACATATTTTATCTATTGTATGCGTTTATATATCAATACATATATAAAAATCGTAACTGGTCGCTGTCTATATATAGCTTATGGTTAGAATAATTAAATAGTTATTATATTTATACCATAGATTGGTCAATTACATATTCTCCATTTGAATACCAAAAAAATAGTATTTTTAATGACATTTTTTTTTTATATTATTTTTGGAGGGTTAGACATTCACAAAATAAAATCGATGAACAATATATTTATTTTTATTTTTGTGGGTAGATCTTTGCAAAATAAATTCGGTGGAGACGCTTATTCGAAATTATATATAGTCAATGAATAGCCATGTAACAAATAAAAAAATATCAATCAATCAATATCAATACATATAATGAAACCGTAACTGGTCGCTGTCTACGTGGAAGATGTATAAGAAAAACTATTTTATATATATATATATATATATATATATATATAAAGTCTATATACTTTATGAACGCAATAGAACCCAAAACAATGTTTTTTAGAATTTTTGTCTGTTTGTCTGTACGTTTGCGTACGCTAATCTTAGAAACGGCTTAACAGGCACAGTCACATATAAAATGCTATAAAATATATACCGATCAGTTAAACTAAAATTTAATGAAGGTAGGTTATATATCATATTTTAACTCATAGGATATTTTATTTAACGATTCACGCGGGCAGCGCCGTGGTAAACAGCTAGTCTTTTATACATTTTTAATTAAAAAAAATATATACATATAATCATGTTCATGAAATAATGCGGTAGTCGGAGACATCTGTTTGACTGCGGGCGTTATGGTGAATGTAACATTGTAAGTACCCTCATTTCACCGAGTATATTAGAATTTTATGTGTCACAGTTATTACCCAATTAATTAGCACTGTTATTGTTGTTTTTTTGGTGTTTTTCATCATTGGAAAGTTAGTCGGAAATTATAATTGACATGTTTTGGTGTCGGGCGGATCCGAACTAGCTGCTCTTTTTTAATGGATAATAACGGAATGGTAACCCCGCTTGCGCTATCGGGATACGCTGGCGGGGCTAGGTGCTCTTTGTATTCATGGTACATAAGAAAAAACAATGAATTTTGCCAATAATCTTACGTTCTCGGTCTTTTTTATTCGATTCTGTGTGTGATACGGAATATTGGGTGAAAATGGAATGGTATCCCCACTCGTGCTATCGGTATACACTGGCGGGGCACCAGTGAGGGATGATAGCTGAGGATGAAGCAGATCAGTTAGCCCATCGTGACGAATTCAACAAGAATTGTTCACGATGGTTTCCAGGGGGAACCACGTGGAGGTCGACCTAATGGAGCATATTGCTAGCAGTGGGGCTGTTAAACTCCATTGCTAACAATTCCTTTCCCCCCTGTAATACGGAATAAAATATGGACAGATGTAATAAAATAATAAGATTCAATTTGTATCAAGTAACTGTGACAGCGGTTGGCCGTGTGGTCCCGGCATAGAATGGGCCACCCCTACCTTTCTCGTGGGTATCATAAGAGCCGACTAAGGGAGGGCGAGTGATGGGCAGCAGCGTCTCTCTTAAAACATCTTTAAACCTCTGACTGCGGTTGCCAATCCGCCTGCCAAGCGTGGCAACTACTGGCAAAACCTCCCCAAAATGGAGACTTATGTTCAGCAGTGGACAGTTAAAGGCTGATATAGTAATGATGAACTTTAACAGTGAGCTGTCTGACGGCCAGCCTGATGGAAAGTGGCAACAACACCAAGCACATCATAGAATACACTGTGACTTCCGTAGCATCTCTCATTTTTACCATTTCGGAGGACTGACATGTCGCGTCAGCGTACCGTCTAATTTCACTGCCATGTTTTTTCTATGCAACTCAGAATGGTAAACAAGCTGACGGCCCACCTGTTCGAAAATGGTAACCGTCGCCTATAGACATGAGCAGTGCTATGGACATGACAGAGTATACTGTTTAGCCCATGATACCCCCATGCGTTGTCATTCCTGAGGACTCGGGTGTTATTCCTCTGTACACTGTAAAATTATAATTAAATAAATATTAGTTAATTAAACAATGTATAATTTAATTAAATAAATATTAGATAATTAAACAATGTATAATTTAATTAAATAAATATTAGTTAATTAAACAATGTATAATTTAATTAAATAAATATTAGATAATTAAACAATGTATAATTTAATTAAATAAATATTAGTTAATTAAACCATGTATAATTTAATTAAATAAATATTAGATAATTAAACAATGTATAATTTAATTAAATAAATAATAATTTAATTATAATTAATTAAACGTAATTAGTTTAATTTATTAAATAACAATTAATTTAAATAATGCCCTACCTCACGCACCGCGCAATTTGGCCGTGGAATGTAAAAATGTCGTGAATCCACACAATGTGTGTGTTACGCAAGTTGCGCGTACGTTACGATTGTTACGGTACACACGCGGCGACCTTGTAACCGCGAGAATTGTTTATATCTATTCGACAATCGAAAGTATACGCTTGCACGGGTGACCCAGTGTAACGTAAATTAATACGCAACTGGTCCCGTGTGGAAGTAATGCATTTTACAGTAAATACTATAACGTGCTAGCCTACCTACCGTCGGTTATTTTGTTTTTAATTTAATAACAATTGTCCTATTTTTCAAGTTGGAGGAAACGGTACATATTTACAAAATTTTATATAAAACCTAATTAAAAAGAATTTTTAACACTGGTGAAGTAGTTTTTGAGTTAATTAATTACAAACAAACAATTGATTTTTTTCTTTTCTATAATATTAGTATAGATTAGAGGGTCGCCCTAATATATATACTTTTTTTTTTTAATGAATGACTATGAAATGGTAACCCCGCCTGCGCTATTGGTATACACTGGCGGCGCACCAGTGAGGGATGATAGATGGGGATGAAGTCATGTCAGTTGACCCGTCACGACGAATTTGACGATAATTAATCATGATAGTTTCCAAGGGGAACCTAGTGGAGGTCGACCTGACAGTGTATATTGTTATCAATGGGGATTAACCCATTACTAACAATCCTTCTCCCCCCAATATATATACTCGTCGATGTATCAACAAGTATACATACGTTTACTTCCACTCAGTGGCCACTATTAATATTTATTTATTTGTCGTTCGGCAGGAGAAGTACCCAGTGCTGTCCCCGCTGGTGATGGTCCTGAAGCAGTTCCTACTGCAGCGCGATCTGAACGAGGTGTTCACGGGCGGCATCTCGTCGTACTCGCTGATCCTCATGTGCATCAGCTTCCTGCAGCTGCACCCGCGGCCGGAGCGCGTGCGCCAGTGCAACAACCTCGGCGTGCTGCTCATAGAGTTCTTCGAGCTGTACGGCAGGAAGTTCAACTATGTGAAGACGGCGATCAGGGTGAAAAACGGAGGCTCCTACGTCTCCAAGGATGAGATACAGAAAGTAAGTGGCTTTTTTTGGACAGTGATTTATTGAAGATTATCAACATATCTATATAGTTTTATACCAGTGGGAGACTTTGTATAAAAGTTGTTTGCTATGGCACCATAGTTCCGTTCATGTTTCTACCGTGAATCAGTCTTGTTTGCAGGACTGTGTTCGGTTTGAAGGGTGGGATATAGCAGTGAATTTGCAGGGTACAGAGGAATAACACCTGAGTCCTCAGGAATGGCAATGCATGGGGGGTATCATGGGCGAAACAGTATACTCTGTTGTGTCCATGGTACTGCTCATGTCTATAGGCGACGGTTACCACTTTCCATCAGGTGGGCCGTCAGCTTGTTTGCTATTCTAAGTTGAAAAAAAAATAATAGTTATATTTTACACTACAATAAAGTTTTGGTAAGGTTGTTACATTGCAATACAGGTATATAACAAACTTTGCACTAATATTTTAAACACACAATCGGAACTTAACGTGGTGTAAAAACCTTTACAGGTAAATAAAACTCACATACTGGTAAAAATAATAATTACCTACATAAAGAAGCAGGTATGGCGGGCTCTTCTCAACAGATAACATCGCGGTTCCCCCTGGAAACTATCATGGTTAATTCCTGATGAATTCATCATAATGGGCTAACTGGCCTGTTTTCATTCTCATCTATCACCCTTCACTGGTGCTCCGCCAGCGTATCCCGTTAGCGCAGGCGGAGTTACCATACCATTTTCACCCATCAAAAAAAAAAAAAACAGATAACAATTTTCCGTACCCTACAGTAGATAAAAAAAAGTGACGATTAAAAAGGTGCTTGTAAACAAGTCTATATTTGAATAAAGGTAATTTGAATTTATACCACGTGACGTCTGGTCGAGTCGTTGAAGAGGCGCGCGGTAAAAAAGAAACAAACATGTTAACAAAATCATTTCCACATTTATAAGTGACTAGCAATGAAAATGAAATAGTATCGGTATACAGACGTGTGGCGGTACCATGATGATTGCACTAACTAGGAATTTAACAGCGACTTTGTTCATGGAGACCGCGTGGAGGTCGACCAGATTAGAGTATATTGTTGGCAATGGGGTCATTAGTCCTCATTAATAAAAATACTGCCCTTTGACCATTATCCTCCTCAATTATTCTCTCTCAATTATTTATTCGGGGTCGGTCAATTCCTTCCCTCTTAATTTGTGAATAATTAATTATTTAGTATTTAATAAACTATGCCGTTTCCGTCAACTATTTCGGCTTCACTTAGAAGTTTTCTCTTCAGCGTGAGTTCGGTGCTTACGTTGAAGTATGTCGTCTCGTACTTCGGGTCCCAGTTTACAGAGGCCGTGAAAATCAATGTTGTTAACACTACGAAACTGAAAAACAGCAATTAATAATAAATACAGGAGAAATTTGTGGATCGGATAATTGAATATAATAGTTTATTGTTTAGAAAAAGAAGACAGACTTGTTTTTTTTCTCATTTAAAATAAATGTCGAGAATATTTACATAAATTTCACTGAATTAGTTGTTATACATTGTTAGTAACCTTATCACTACATTATTCTAATCAAATGAACAGGGGGGAAAGGGATTGTTAGTAATGGAGACTAAGAATCCTATTGCTAGCAATATATTCAACCAGGTCGACCTCCTCGCGGTTCCCCCTGGAAACTATCATGGTTAATTCCTGATGAATTCATCATGATGGGTTAACTGGCCTGTTTTCATCCTCATCGAGCACCCTTCACTGGTGCCCCGCCAGCGTATCCTATTAGCGCAGGCGGGGTTATCACTCCATTTTCATCCAATAAAAAAAAAAAATCTATTAAACAGTTTTTTTTTAATGGGTGATAATGGAATGGTAACTCCAGCCGCGCTATCGTTATACACCGGCGGGGTACCAGTGAAGGATGATAGGTGAGGATGAAGTAGGTCAGTTAGCCCATCGTTACGAATTCATTGAGAATTATTCACGATGGTTTCCAGGGGGAACCACGTGGAGGTCGACCTAATAAGGCATACTGCTAGCAATGGGGCTGCCAAACTCCATTGCTAACAATCCCTTTCCCCCCATTTAAACAGTTTATATAAAGTTGTCCTTCAGCCGGGAATCCCCGTTTATAAAAACATGACTGTCAGTCACACAGTCTATGACGGACATGTTTTATAAATGCATGGTGAATCCCTGCGAATTGCCAAAAGATTACGTGCTACTATCTAAAGATAGCAATTGCCCATTGTACTACATGATTCATCGCTTTATCTCTATGTAGGCTAATTACATTCGCACCTATGCCATAATTTTGCTTCTTGCTTCGTGTTTTTTTTTATACAACTTAGAATGGCAAACAAGCTGACGGTCCACCTGGTGGAAAGTGTTAACCGTCGCCTATAGACGCCTATATTGTAGGAGACGGGAGTTAATGCAATATTTTTTTTAATGCAATTTAGAATGGCAAACAAGCTGACGGCCCACCTGATGGAAAGTAGTAACCGTCGCCTATAGACATGAGCAGTACCATGGACATAACAGAGTATACTGTTTCGCCCATGATACCCCCCATGTGTTGCCATTCCTGAGGACTCAGGTGTTATTCCTCCGTACCCAGTAAATTTACGCTATATCCCACTCATCAAACCGAAACACAGCCATGCAAACACAACTGCTTCACGGTAGAAACACGAATGGGACAGAGGTGCCCAAGCAATCGACTTTTTACAAAGTCTTTTTCTGGTGAATGGTTTCACGCAGTGTTCGATCTGATATGGAATATCGCTAGTAATGGGGCTGTTGAAACCTATTTACTAGCAATCCTTATCCCCTCTAAGAGACGATGTGGCTACTTGTATTCTAGAACTCAATTCTTTCTGATATTTGGTGTAAAGTTAGTGAGGTATATGTTTTTTATACCACTGAGATGGCAAACAAGCATACGACCCACACGATGGTAAGTGGTTCCCGTAGCCTATGAACACCTGCAATACCAGAGGCATTACGCGTGCGTTGCCGACCTTGAAGAAACCTCTTTATCCCTCTTTTGAAGAACCCCATGCTGTAGTCTCTGGGGAAAACCTCGGCAGGGGGCTCATTCCATAACCTGAGTGTTCGTGGGATAGATTAGATAGATTAGAAAACCAATTACCATCACCAGTCACTTACCATCAGGTGAGCCGTATGCTCGTTTGCCCCTTTTTTTTTAACGTCTGGAAAACGCTTTATGCAGACCCATACACTTTGTGGGAGGTAAATGGGTACCTTCGGAATCCCTCCGTAAGGTGGGGGTGTGTGTTGTAAAAAAAAATCCTTTACCAATTTTTCAGTTTATTATTTGACCTTATTCGCAGGAAATGAACGACGGTCACCGTCCGTCGCTGCTGTGCATAGAGGACCCGTTGACTCCGGGCAACGACATTGGCCGCTCCAGTTACGGAGCGCTACAAGTCAAGCAGGTATGCTGGTAGTTGCCTCGTTTGGCGTGTCATTATTTACGAACGACGAATTAAAGATCGAGGCCGGACCACATGAAGTAATTTGTTAATTACTTTAAATATGTGTATCGAAGCATTTGGCGTTTCATTGTGTCTGCCTACCCTAATGGGAGACAGGCGTGACAGATATGTATGTATGTATGTATGTGTGTACTAAGGTAATAAGATTGACTTGTGACTCATTGAGGTCTCATCAAGAAGTCACAGAGTGTATTGTAAAATGAACGGGTGTAAGTGGGATTTCAATATGTCTCAAATAGCCAATTTAGTTTAGTATTATAATTAAGTACATGATACCGCCTTTTTTTTTATAATCTGGTCAATAAGGATTTTTTTTAAATGTTTATTTATTTATTTTACACTTAATTGCACCAAGTAAAAAGAAAAATAACAAATACAGTAAATATTAATGAGAAGTGATACAAAAGGCGGCCTTTTCGCTAAGCAATCTTTTCTAGGCAACCTTTGGGTAGAGGACATTGAGAAAAAGACAATATTTTTTTTAATAATGAAAACATAATAGCCGAATCCGTTCAGTCGTTCTCGAGTTTTCCGTTTGGCGATTAATTATGATTATTTGGAGCGTTGTTGAATGTGGTGTGCGTGCTGGGCAGGCGTTCGACTACGGGTACATCAGCCTGCAGCAGGCGGTGGCGCCGCACAACGCGCTGCTGGCGCGCTGCAGCGTGCTGGGCCGCGTGGTGCGCGTGACGGACCACGTGCTGCAGTACCGGCGCTGGGTGCGCGACACCTTCCAGCCGTACTTCTTCCCGCGCGCGCCCGCGCCCGCCGCCGCCGCCGCCGCGCAGCCCACGCCCACGTGCACGCCCACGCGCACGCGCACGCCCACGCCCTCGCCCTCGCCCTCGCCCTCCGACACCGACCCCGTCAGTATACTATACACACGTCACTATATAGTTCTGTCATGTTCATGCTTCTGTTCAAATTTGTAAGCAACGGTCGCCACTTTCCATCAGGTGGGCCGTCAGCTTGTTTGCTGTTCTAAATTGCATAAAAAAAGTGTACAAATAAAAATGTATTTTTATTTTAATCCTTGATGATCAAAATCAAGGATTAGAATTAATTCAGTTTTCAGACAGTCGAAGCCTTTTTTTATTACTAAAGGTTTTATAAGTACATATTACTGTATTTCAATTTTGTATCATTTATGAATTACTATAAATAAGTATTAGAATGTTTGAAATGTCAAAAATAAATTTTAAATAATATGTACGTACGGTTGTTGTAACAGGAGTGGTCGGATAGCGGGTCCCGCGCCGCAGGCACGCCCCCCTCCCCGTCGCTGCCGTCGACGGGCGGCGGCGGTGGTGGCGGCGGCGGCGGCGGCGGCGGCGTGTCCGGGGGCGGCGGGCCCCGCACGTCGCCGCCGCCGCTGTCGGCGCTGCAGTGCTCCTCGCCGACCCCGCGCCGCGTCTCCGCACATCAGAGCCTCATCATACACCACATCACCAGCAACTCCGACTTTAACAATATACCCTCAGGTACGCTACATACAAACATACGTGTACATATAACAAAAATGCCGAATTGTTCTGTATTAATTTATGCTGTAAAAATACACATTTACCAGAGGGAGACTTTGTACAAAAGTCGATTGCTTGGGTATCTGTGTTCCATTCGTGCTTCAACCGTGAAGCAGTTGTGTTTGCATGGCTGTGTTTCGGCTTGAAGGGTGGGATAAGGCGTGAATTTCCTGGGTACAGAGGAATAACGCATGAGTCCTCAGGGATGGCAACGCATGGGGGATATCATGGGCGAAACAGTATACTCTGTTATGTCCATGGTACTGCTCATGTCTATAGGCAAAGATTACCACTTTCCATCAGGTGGGCCGTCAGTTTGTTTGCCATTCTAAGTTGTATATAAAAAAAAAAAAAACTTGAACATAACCAACCAACTCGATCTTTACTCGGCAGGCGTAATACAACGGTATGGTGGAGGCGACAGCAAGAACCGCAACCCGCGCTCGTTCCCCAAGCAGCGGCGGTACGGGTCGCCGCCCGCGCCGCCCGTCCCCGCCGCCCCCGCCCCCGCCCACGCCCCCGCGGCCGCCCGCCGCCCGCCCGAACAGCGCCACCACAAGAAGCGGCGGCAGTACCCGCAGCCGCCGCACCCGCCGCGATGACCGTGCGCCAACCACTACTCTCACTAGGTTAGCTAGCTGTAAGGACTAGGTACTCCAAATATGGACTCGAGTCGCTGACTAAGTGTCGCTACAGAACGCGAGCTACGTACAAGTGGCTCGTAGTAAGTACACGCGGCTGCACGTGACCACTCGTCGACGCTTTTAGATAGGGTATGGCCGTGTTAAGGAGTTATTACACTATCAAATATAAAAGATTATAATGTGTATTTATGGATTATAAATATAGGATATAATAGGATAATATGTGGTCATACTATATTGAAAATGCATCACTAGGTCAGTAATATATAAAATAATATATAAAAAACCGCTTAACAAATTTTAATAAAATTTTATGAATGTCTTATCTTGAACTCGAGAGATAGATTTGTTTGTACCGATAAGAGAGAACGTATCCGACAGGTAGCAAAGACAAGGGGCAAAATAATGTATGCTAGATCAGCTAGTGAAATAAATAATATTTAAAAATAAATTAATGGACTCAGATTTACATTCCTATATATTTCTTGTATAATATTCGGTCGATTTGATATATTTTCAGTATACACTTTTTGTATAATTTTGAATTTATACAATCTCTTATACAGCTTTAGACTGATGAAACTTCTTGTAACTTGTATTTATGGATCATAAATATATAATTATGTATATTTGGTAGTGTAATATATCCCTTAAGACTGGTTGGCTCTGACTCGATTGTTCGTTCGAGAGGACTGTATTCGCGTGTTGGTACCTACAGGTGACCACTTGTGTGCACCTTAGCTTCTGTAGTGATTTATATACTGAAGTGTTGAGACACGACTGAGATAAAACAATTGGTAGACAGTGTTGCCTCTGTAAAAATAATATCAAAAATACCTATCTGGTAACATCTCTATTTCCTGTCGGCTGTTATGTGGTTTTCATTATTATTGTTTTAAAGTTTATTTAAAAAAAATAGTCTACTGATAGGTTTACGTCAGATTTGTGTGCATTCAAGAATCAAAAGTTATTTTTGTACAAGATGTAATAGTACCTGTACAGGTCCAGCAACTTGAGGCGAGCATTCATTTATTGCTTATTGCAAGACAGAGACGGATCTGTTCCGCTTTTTTTTGTCTTATAAATGCTAATCAGTGTTCACTCAAGCCGCTTGATCGTCTACGCAGCCTTTTAAGCGTGGACTGGCACAAAAGTATTCGGTTATAAACATGGTCCATCAGTGTACATTGAGCCTAAATAGCTCGGTTAGAGAGAATAAAGTCTAGTACACAAGAGAATCATATGCTATATTAAGACAGAGTACTTGTTATGTTACCTCACGCGGGCGAGGTCGCAGGGCACAGATAATAAAAATAATAATAATGAAAAGTACAAATGATGTCCAGAGATTGAGAGTCGGTCTGTCTTCATACTAATGGCTTCTAAACTCCTTAACCGTTGCGTACTAAATGATGACCACAGTGTAGTGTTTGTTGCAAGATGCTTACAACGTTATCGATGGAGTGAACACATAATTGGAGCCAATAATCACCTATCTCGCTTACATCCCATAACAAAGAAAGGGATAGTAAACACTTGTTGTAGCCGTCTGTAGTGGTGTTCGGTGTATATAGATTGGATGTATTTGTAAAAGAAATGTATTTAAATATTTATACGAGCTGTCTAGTACACAGTGTACAGGCTTTATTTAATTAATGCTAGATGGCGCTTTGTAGTATACCCATTGATTTTTATTATTTCTGTCCCGCTTACACACGACAAGGAGAGACTGATGTGTGGAGTCGAGAAATTGTATTCATTGGCATCGATTCTGTGTTCATGTAGTCATGTCCTATATTTTGTTTGTAAGTTTCTTGATTTGTCGACATCGTGGTAGAATCTGAGGCGCTATTTTTTTTTTATTCTAAGACTTATTTCAGTTTGATATTATAAAGGGAATTGTTCTAAGGAGCGCGGACTAGGAACTCTCTTATTTTTAAAAATGAGTGTCAATAGGCTAATAAACTTATTTTTAATTTTTTATGAATAAGAGGGTAAATTTATAATAATTGTGTCGAAACAATCTTGAAAGTTTTTGATGGCCCCTGACGTGAGAGCATTTGTACAATGGTTTGACAAATTTATTATTTGTCAACTATCAAAATATATTAAAATTTGAAAAGCAAAATGTGTAATATTTTTAAAATTGAAATGCGATTCATTCTGTTAATAAATCTGTTACTATTTAGTTCGCAAGAGAGATTTGAAAATAATCACGCAAAAGTATTTAATTGAAAATTGACAAATAATACAGACATTGTCCGATACCGTTATGAATGTTTTTAATATAATTTATTAATTTTTCAATATATTGTACAGTTTAGAAATATCCCAGTGCGATCGCGTCCGATTCTACCTTGTACTCGTGTCCAACATGTATGTACATACACACGAACACCACACACTTATACACTGTGTCATATCTCTACAATGAATGAATTGTTAACGCAACAACCGATGCGGTATTACGCATCGTTTCATTGGAAATATCCAGTGAGAACACGACGGGAGGTGACATGGTGATACGGCACACTATCAATATGGGACCTTATAGCTTGCTTCGTGTTTTTAAAAAGGCAAATTTCCAAGGTATTTCGTATACCGCATTTATTATACAAATTTTAATTGACACCCGAATGAACTATGTTACAAAACGGAAATGGTTTTATATGCATGAAATATATCTCTTGTATTTGTCTCACGTTATAGACACTGTACCACACTGTAAGGAGTAACCAGTAGTCCGACGCTTATGGCTTGTCCCGAATAATTGTAAGGCAATTCGGGACATATTGCAATATATTGTTGTGTCGGACGACTGGTAGATAAGAGACTGTGATACTACTGTGCTATTTATTTGTGAACGTGATAAATGTTTTGGTCTCTTTCCATCAAGTCGAGAAGTTAATTCGATGGAACGAGACGAAAGACTTATTACGTTTCTATGAATAAAGATTGTCGGCTTTTATTGTATGTGTCGTGCTCAATTCAGGCCTGGCCATTGAACTGAGTCCAAGAGATGGTATTGATAATTTCGACTATTTAACCTGTAAGCCACTGAGGGTTGTTTGGCCAAAAGAAATTGTAAAATGTATCTCTTATTTGTAAAGATATATAGTGAGAATAATATATAAATACGTAGTTTAGATTATATAGCGACGGTTAGCGACCGATATCTCCTTACACACGTTTATATAGAAGTTGCAAAAAATTTTCCTAATTTTAAATTACTTTTTTTTTTTGGTTTCATCATATAACTTTGTAGTCCTCAGGAATAGCAACGCATGACTATATCCTGGGCATTGCCCTCAGGAATAGCATTGCATGATTGTATCCTGGGCATTGCCCTCAGGAATAGCATCGCATGACTATATCCTGGGCATTGCCCTCAGGAATAGCCTCGCATGACTATATCCTGGGCATAGCATGACTATATCCTGGGCATCGCATGACTATATCCTGGGCATCGAATGACTATATCTATACTGTCTATGGTACTGTTCATGATTACAGGCGACGGTTGCCACTTACCAATAGGTGGACCGTCAGCTTATTTGCCATTCTGAGTACTTGAAAAAAAAAGAAGTATTTAAATTTGGAATGTTTTCTGTCTCATGTAAAATATTGTCCGTTTTAGCGAGGGTGATACATTATTAAGGAAATATTCGTGGCTAACCATGGATAGGTCCCGTGCTGCGCGCACGCCGTGAGGGTGTACTAGTTCGAGCGGAGGCGGACACCATACATTGTGTATGATAGAGGTTAACTGGTGCTTGTAGACGTAATATCCATTTTGGCACATTGCATCCGTGGGCGCATGCAACGCGTCTGAGTCGACTTTGGCAATGTATTGTAAAACAGGAGTTTCTTGCAGGCGTTTGTGATTAATAAATTGCTGGACTCCATTTAATGTAATTGTCTGTAGCTAGTCATCGGCAGCTGTATTTTGTATAATTATTTATTTTATTATTTTATTAGCTAATAATCGCATTCGGCTTAGTATATTAGAATGAGATTTTTTTTTCTAACATCACAATTGTGTTCTCAGTTCGATTTGTCACCAAATGAGCGTTTTATAATGCCGTAGCACAGCGCGGCACGTCACGGCACGATTTTATGCTGACGGTGTATTGGGAAAGAGGTACGTAATATATTATTATGAATGCGTCTTTATATTTTCGTGCACTATCGTATTCATTAGTACGTTATGCTCGTCTGTTATATCGTGCCGTGCCGTGTCGTACCGTGCCATGCCGTGGATATGATAATTGATCGAATTCTGTAACTGTACCTATGTACGTACACGACGTTACAACGGCAAAGTGCTCGGCAAAAAATTACAGTGTTTTTGAACCTATTGTAATTATTCGTGTATTTGGTGACCATTTTGTGAGTCGATTTGAACACATCTTTAGAGTGAAATGAAATAATATTAATAATTATTTATTGGAACTTAGATAATGTGAGCTCCTGATGGTAGTGACATATACAGTAGGTATATGCAAGTTTTGCAGCAATGTGCCGAATAATGTAGTCACAAAACCTTACCGAAACGTCGTCGACACCTCCAGTATAATATGACCGGTATATAGTGAACTGCACGTGTGAAAGAACAGAAATATCAACATACTGCTCGTATTATACATGTATCTAATATTCAATTAATAACTAAACGGCGTTTTGGTTGTATTTCTTTATTCTGACATGAAATTGTAGAACAAAACAATACATGATGCATATTTTGTATGCATAATTATATAGCGGGTGTTATGTAGTGAAAAAGTATTGCTAAAGTTATCCACAATAGGCAGTCCTCTTCAGGGCGTACAGTACGATTTGTGGCTTCGGGCGTGGGTTAATAAAAAACCTCTAAATATTGTAACTTGACGGCAAAAACTGAGACGAAACTCTTTACACAGGCGGAATTTGAAATTGTTTGCATTTTTAAAAAGTATTCTACGAGTGAGGCTAAACTTTTGCTAAATGGAACATGGATTTAAATGTAGAGGATTAATTTAATTCTTCGATGTTAGACAATTGGTCGCGACCTTTTACTGTAGCTGGGTTTTCAAATTTGTGGTATTTCAAACCATATAATTTTGTGTAGAATATTTAGAACTGATAGCACGCTAACGATTTCGAATTCAGCCTGTACTGTCTCGTTTATTTATTTATTTATTTTTTTTTGATAAAATCGCTTTTAAATAGTTGAAAGATGTCACTGTAATATAATTACAGTTTACAAGTATTATTCACATACAAAAAGTATGAACGTTTACGACGCTAAATCATTCGATTTATAGAAGGTAAGCAGCAGCCGAACAAACAGTAGGCTGACTTGGTATCGAACGGGGAACAAGTTTACATCGCATTGGATACATGTGAGTTTGACGGTACATTGTACAATTTTGGTGTCTTTATTTGATGTCCATTCGATGTGATTGCGATTTGAAAGCAATTCGATTGTATTATCGATTGTTATTGTATATTCATTCGGATAAAAATACTGTTAAGTACTGAACACTGTCCAATTTTTTTTTTAGCCAAGGTATAGTAAAGACTTACGAACGGTATACAATTATGCCGGGAAATCTATCGGAATTCACAAAATTAAAAAAAAAGTGAGTTAAGTAAAAACAAATTAGAATAAAAGAAAAACAATATTAAATTAAATAAAAGCAAAAAAAAAAGAACTATTAAATTAAGTTTTAATTCAGTTCTTATATTGTATATTTAAATACATAAATTTAAATAATTAAATTTACATTATGTAAAGAAAAAAATCTTTAAAAGTTTGGGAAAATCCCTAACGAGTTTTTCCCAAACTATTCGACCACAAGCTGTATTTGTAAAAATTGTAAGGATAGACTGCACTCTTATCTGCCGACCCCGCAAGGGAGTTGTTTTAAAGATGGCGATCAGTCTGATATGTTATTAGTAATTACTAATATTTATAAAAAGAGAAATCCTGACTGACTTCTGACAGAGCGCCTTGGAAGTATAAAGTATCTATTAAAAATAAAAATATTATAATCAATCTGCAATAATTAAAGCTATCGCATAATATACATACGCAATAAACTAGGTACAGTCAAGTTGACAGCCTCCTTATTTGAAGGTGGTAATAATATAAAAAAAATAAAAAAATAAATGTAAAGTATATATTTATTAATTTATTTGGAAAAAAAAACTTGTAATCGCATGTATGTAGACAGGTGACAAACGGTTTTATTCCAAAAATGATACGACTTCAATTTTAATGTTTTGACCGTATAGGTCAATGTATAAAAAAAAAATTGTTGTGGCGCGAAAATGTAACAAAAAGAATTCCACTTCGAAATTCAAATATAAAAAGAATACAAGTGACTTTTCCGTTATATATATAGAAAGAGGATGTGAGGTACAATTCTTAATCTATGGTTACGGACGATCTATCACGTATGACGTCAAATTTCATGCGTCATAAAATTTATATCCAGCAACAATAACGTTAGTCCCATTTCCACCATTGTTACTGTACCATATTTGATTAATTATAGAATCGTTTGACTCGCCTACTCCCACATAAACCCTACATAGAACGCGTCTAGAAGGATAAACCATTATATTTTATGGTTAAGTAATTCATACGGATAATGATTAAACATATTTATTTTGAAATAAATTTAATTGAATAGACTTATACATGCCTTAATAATAAATGTTCTAATCTGGAGACTAGTCTCCCCATAAGAGGAGAAAATAGTATAGTTATGGAGCATCCATTATCCACGCTAGATGTGTTAGTATAGGTAATCCCTTTATCTCTTTTGCACTTGTACTGCGCTTTTTTTCTGTAGCTCCCTTACTATGTAAATCTATGACTGCTTGGGGATGTCAGCACACTGGTTATACGAGCTACCTTAGATTATGTAGATACGAGTGTCTCCATACAAATACGACAGAAGAGATTAAAAAAATAAAAAAACGATACAAAATTCTTACGAATATATTTGAAAGAATAAGATAAACAATGTTTACTTTAACGGAATATTTTAATTTAAATTTGAGTAATGACGTAAAATGTTTTAATTATTAAATCGCCAAAAAAGGCCGCTATTTTATTTATTTATTTAGTTTATATATTATATTTTAATTAATACATATATATTAACTTATAAACAACACGTACATATGGTGTATTTGTATTGTATTAGATAAAATAGTTCTAAATTCATATTTAAAAATCGAACAGTGGGTTTACTCTAGACATAAATTCTAATGAATCGATATTGAAATTAAGACTTCGCACTCTGGCATTGCAACACTAGCGACGTACTGATAGATCTATATTATGTAACTTGCTAATGCAAATTATTGTAAACCGATATTAATTATAACTTAATTCCTGGCAGTTTCATGAATAGTAGTATAAATTTGTTATTGGAAGTAGATTGGATTGATATTACATTTAAGAGAGGACTTGCTGATCTGGGACATTTTTAATCCCAATTACTTGAAGTACTGAAGTTTTTTTTTTTTAAATAAAAAAGTGACTAAATTTTGGCACGTTTTTGATACTCTATGCTCTATCTACATAATCTAAGGTATATTGCTACTCTGTGACCAATTAGCACGTTTAAAGTAAAACCTAAGAAATGGCGGGAAAATAAGGGATCGCTTGTTTGGTCGAACCACAGAGTATTTAAAAAATGGTCTAGTTCAGTTATAGAAATATGAAGCGACAAAATGAATATTTGTATAATTGTATTATGATACCTTTAATACTGGATCGAACATGTGAACGCGCGGTTGGTATGGAAGTTTAAAAATATTGTAGAAAATGGTAGACTTGCAATACGTGTGGTAATGGTATGGAACAAGTAATAAGATATGTGCCTTCAATTGGATGAGTTGCCCCAAGCGTGCTCTCTTATGGAAACTTAACATTATAATCTATGTCAGTTGAATTACATGGTGTTATGTAGGTCACCATTAGCATCGTTCTAAAGCAGTATTTTAATGGTGAACTTAAACATTTTTCCCTTAAAGTAACATGCGTCGAAAAACGACGAAATTTTTAAATCCCCCATAAAACTGCGTTTTTTTTTAATGTAACTTACAAGGTTACAGTGTACACTGTATTGCCTATAATAACGTTACCTTTCCTGACGTCTAAGGTGTTACGCCCCTGTACCCTGTAATTTTACTTACTGTTTTAGTTTAATTTAAATGACTGCTTAATTAAATTTTACTGCTATATGCCACCCTTCCAACCGAAACACATCTATGTAAGCACAGCTACTTCCAGGTAAAAACACGAATGGGACAGAGGTACCCAGACGAATTTTGTACAAAGTCTCCCTCTGTTAGAGTCCAGTATAATTAGTATCGTAGACTTATTTTTGTCATGTTTCTTTGGGAAAAATGTCCAGTACCACTGTTACAGTGCTATAAAAATGCTAATGAGTTATAACTCTGTTACTTAATCCATTCTGACAAGAGTCCTACAGCTGTCACTCGAGTTAGGTATCAATAGACTAAACGGCAACGTTGTGATTATGTAATGTACGTTGTGAGTCCTGTCAAACTGTATTTTATTAATTAAGCCGTGTACATGACTGTCTTTGCCATAGATATAAGTTTAAGTATCTTTAGAGAAAATAAAGTTTCAATGACATTATATAATTAAAGTCTCGCGAACAAACGTACTAAAAAAAAAAAAAAATTAAAGTCTCGCAGGCAGCGTGGTCTCCGACCTTAGCCTGTTCCAAAACGGAACAAACGTACTAAAAAAAAATTAAAGTCACGCATTATGGTTCTTAAGTTGTCCGAGGCAGTTGTTGGTTCAGAGATGCTTTCAATACAGTTTGGAAGTGGATTAATAGTATTTTCATTATATTAAGAGTGGCAAATAAGCTGACGTCTCATTTGGTGGAAAGTGTCAATGGAGCGACACAGTATATTCTGTGACATCCTTTGTCACGTATTAGAGACGATAGTTTCTGGTGAGTCACTTAACTACCAACAGTAACTTAATAAGTAATAACATTATAAATATGAAAGTTTTACGTTAAAATAGACAGTTGATTTTCATTATTTTAAATTCCGACGGAGTATATTTTTGCTAATAATTACAAAGTACAAATTTTGAAGACCGTTTCATAACAGTTACAGAAATTGAGACGCATCTTTGGATCAATAACCTGCCTTAATATAATTCATATATGACCGCCATCTTGTAGAAGGTGCCCATGCGTTGCTTGTAAATATTTTAGAAATAGAAAATTTCTATTGTTTTTACTAAACAATGTGTCAACCGAAATAATGACCTTACGTTCTAAGTATTTATTGTAAGAAGTACACTCGACGACACGAATTCTGTCACTGTGTAGGTATGTAAAAAAATTAAAAAAAAAAAACTATTATATAAAATTATAAACTGTATATTGTATACAAAAAATATGCATTTAGCTATAATTAGGTCATATAATATGGGACGGCTGTGTTGTTGGGTGTACGTTGTTCGTTGCGTGTACTAGAGTATATTGTTAGCTATTGTTATTGTACATAATATTGTACATATGCACTTGTACAGAACCGTGTAAATATCGTACCAGATATATATATATTTAATAATATTATAAATTTGATCTAAAAACAGTTTTAAAATAAAAATTAATAAAAAAAAAACACCAAAAAAAGATAAAATAAAGCGATGGCTTGATATAGCAATTATTGTTTTTTATTTCATCACCTTTGTATATATATATATGTATTCTTTATTGCACTAAAACATACAGTAACAACAATAAGTTAATAACAATGTTAGCAAAGGCGAACTTAAACTCTAAAAGAGATCTCTTCCAGTCAACCTAACGCAGTGGCATAGGAAGTAGTGAGTGGGCAGTAGTAGTGCAAGACAGAAATTTGTCCTGTTCGAAATTCAACACCTTGTAGGTCACTGGAAATGAAATGTTGTATATACCAGACAGACTGTAGGTATATATGTATACCTATCGTCATCATAGCACCAGTTAATTGTCCACTGCTAAATACAGGCCTCTTCAGGATTTTTGGTAGTAGTTGCCACGCTTAGCAGGCGGGTTTTTTTTTGATGGGTGAAAATGATATGGTAACCCCTGTCTGCGCTAACGGGATACGCTGGCGGAGCACCAGTGAAGGGTGATAGGTGAGAATGAAAACAGGCCAGTTAGCCCATCATGATGAATTCATCAGGAATTAACCATGATAGTTTCCAGGGGGAACCGCGAGGAGGTCGACCTGGTTGGGTATATTACTAACAATGGGATTCTCAATCTCCATTACTAACAATCCCTTTCCTCCCTGGCAGGCGGGTTAACCTCAGTTAGGCTTTGGTAACGTGTTAAAAGGGACACTACTGCCTATCCCTCGACCTGTTAGACTTAATCGCCTCTTGTCTTCCCCGTGGATATAGCCGTGTGGTCCCGGCTATGCTATACTATTCCGGGACCATTTTGAAACCAATTTGGAACATTTATCTTAAAGTGCTCTTAAAGAATCTTAAATGTTTTTTGTTATTGAAATAACTGCATAAAAATGGCTTCAATAAAAAGTTTTTGTAGAAGTAATGTTTAAAATTAAATTTTATTAATAATGACACTGGCCATGTGGTACCGGCATAGATTAGGTTACCCCCTTCCTTTCCTGTGAGTCATAAGAGGCGACTGAGGGTATTTAAAGACAGAGGAATGGGCAGCAGCGTCCCTCTTTAAACATCTCTAAGAGCCTAACTGCGGTTGCCAACCCGCTTTCCAAGCGTGGCAACTAATGGCAAAACTCCCCTAGGGAGATTTGGGGAAAATTTATTTGCGACAGTGGACAGTAAACGGCTGTATGAATAATGACAATTCGTTGAAAAAAAATTTATTACAAGGAACCTTTATGGGGATGTGGTGCTTGTTGTCACACGTTCTATGGGAAGAAATCGCATGATTCCAGCACACGACGATGTATGAACAAGGTAAATAATTGTGAAAATCAAATCAGAGTTGGTAACAATCGCGTAATATAGTCGTAAGAAATTCAAACGAATTGATAAGCTCCTTTTGGAGTTCTATTGAAAAGAATGGTCAATATTGGGCACCATAATAATAAACTACGATGGTTTCCAAGGTGACCGCGTGGAAGTAGACCTGTCAAAAATATTGCAAAGGCAAAACAAAAAAAAAATGGAAAATATCCATTATATACACCCCATTACCAGTGGCTGACTAAATGGAGGGCGGAAGGGGCGGCCTATCCCGCCCCTTTGGACTCTCATCTTCTTAAGTCTATCTTCATTTAACTCTCATTTACATTTCATTTGCAAGATTTTAACTAAATAAACATGAAAATGTGAACTGAATAATTACATAACTTTTTAAAGTGGGCACTTCATTTTGCTTTGCTTTTTCAAACCTAAGACGGGCTTAGCCTGTTATTGCACATAGTTTGCTTTGTCAAAAAAAAATAACAGCTTCAGTTGCCACAGAATACTTTTTTTTTATAGAACTTAGAATGGCAAACACGGCCCACCTGATTGAGAGTGGTAACCGTCGCCTATAGACATGAGCAGTACCATGGACATAACAGAGTATACTGTTTCGCCCATGATACCCCCCAGGCGTTGCCATTCCTGAGGACTCAGGTATTATTCCTCCGAACCCAGTAAATTCACGCCATATTCCACCCTTCAAACCGAAACACAGCCATGCCAACACAACTACTTTACGGTAGAAACACGAATGGGACAGAGGTGCCCAAGCAATCGACTTTTGTACAAAGTCTCTCTCTGGTACATGGGAGTAAATCGAATATTTCGGTTTTGTAACAATTTTTTTTTATACCACTGAGGTGGCAAACAAGCATACAGCCCACCTGATGGTAAGCGGTTACCGTAATACAATTAATGCACTCCTAGTTTTTTAAAGGTACTGTACTAAAAAGGTACAAAGGAACTCTATGGTATATATGTATGTATGTATGTTAATGATGTGCGTTTACGTTTTGATGATGAACGGATGATAATGATGATGAATAAATACACCTAGTATTTGAAGCGGTTTAACTAGGGTAAATAAAAATAGATAATAATTTGAAGCGTTGATGTAATATAAATTTGATGTGATGCGCTGAAGGTTGTTTTGCGAGTCCGTTACAATTTTGAAAACCTGAAAGGTCATGTAAATTTCTCCTGCGTTATGATTGGTGTTCTCGCGATGTCGTGATGAGCGGCTTTTGTGACTGGTTGATGTTGTGTGTGATTATCTATTAATAACTTAGCAGTCGTCCATTGGTTTTACCGCTGAAACCGCTTCATTATACGCAGCAGTGAATAATATTTATTGCATATTGTTAATGATTTAACAATGTATGTAAGAAACGCTCGATGTGTGAGTTCAACTCGCATCTGACCGGTTTTATTTATGTCTTTGACTGATAACTAATTTTAATGTATTGTAAACTTTTACAAACATAAACACAAGTATTCCTTGGACAAATCTGTCTGGAACGGTTAAAATGTCAAAATAAATTCGATACATCCTCCATCGAAGTTGGTAGTTTAAAAATTGATTAAGGGAATATTGCAAAATACCAACTGCGGAATCTCAACTTTCGCATCGCAACAGTGTTAATAAATATACGACAGGGCACGTAACGACAAAGTCCGGGCAAGCCGCTGATAGAAAGTGACACATACGACTCTCCGGGGACCATTCCTCTTCTGGACAATAAATAGTTGGCCGGTGGAAACTTAATTTTATTTCTGGAACACTGACACGAGCAAATAACTATTAGTTCTGATGGAAAGCGGCAATTGTCGTCCAACTGAAATAAACAGCGGTGTATATTGCTCTTAATGGGTGAAAATAGAATGGAAACTCCGCCTGTGTGATTGTTTTACGTAAGGCGGGGTAGACACTAGTGAGGGATGTTATATTTATATTTTTTAAATTATGAAAATGGAATGGTAAACCGGCTTGCGATATTTGTATACACTACTCTTACTTCATTTTTTCGCACTGTATAACTATGTGTAACGGATGAACACGTTATTTATTGAAAATTATATGTATTACAATATTAAACAACAAAACAGTATTATATGATATCACTAGGACACTCATCGCCCAACTACTCTCTCGTTCGTTAGTCGCGAACTTTCTCGAAGCGCGAGAGGCGCGCTCCTATTGGTCGGTCGCGCCTGCGCTGTACGTTTAGATGGGTCTCATGGCGTAGGTACTTACTATGCGTGCGTAATATATATACTTTTCGGTGTTACATATGTTAAAATAAATGCTGTGAATATCTATAATAGGCATGTGCATTAATATTGTATTATATTTAATGTTTGTTACACCTATATGTTATAATGCAATATGCTGTTGGTGTTCCTTTAAATAAATAAATAAACCCTGTGCGGTCTACCAATTACATACATCTTGAAATCTCAAGAAAAATAACATTGTTCATCGCGTGCCGAAAACAAAATACCTACAACTATACTGCATAGAAGGAAGGATAAACAACGTGACGGAACGGCGTATGAAAAATGTTACAAAATGATGCGTACAGCAGTCGGTGATTACGTTGCGCTGTCTGTTCCACGTTAAATCTATCTTATTATAAGTATATTATAATAAATCTGTAGAGAGGTCAATTCTGTACATGAAATATATTTCCAAAATAACTATCAGCGGGTGATTAATGATCGATACTGATGCCAAAAATGCAATCAGTAAAATTTTTGTCTGTCTGTCTGTATGTTTATATTTCGTTTCCTGATGGAAAGTGATAACCGTCGCCTATAGACATGAGCAGTACTATAGACATAACAGAGTATACTGTTTCACCCATGATACCCCCCATACGTTCCTATTCCTGAGGACTCAGGTGTTATTCCTCTGTACCCTGTAAATTAACTGCCATTACCCACACTTCAAACCGAAACACAGCCATGCAAACATAATTGCTTCACGTTAGAAACACGAATGGGACTGAGGTGCCCAAGAAAAAGACTTTTGTTATAAAGTTTCCTTTATTCGCTAGAGGTGTGATTTGGTTTTATTTTTTGAAAAATTTGAAAAAATGATTAAGCAATATGATGTCTTGATTATAACATGAATAAAAATACTGCTATTACAGCATATTTTTCATATGTTGAATCCATGATTAGATATGGATTGCTACTTTGGGGTAATGGCGTTGATATTGGGAAAATTCTAGTCGCGCAAAAAAGTTGCATACGTGCTATATGTAATATTGCACCTGATGTTTCTTGTAGGCCTTATTTTAAGTATCTAAATATATTACCTGTTCCCAGTCTGTATATACTTGAAGCGGGTATATTTGTGAAATTAAATAAACACATGTTTGCAGAAGCAAAAGAGCAAATACAAAGAAGCGCAAGATACCCTAAAAAACTAGTGACCAATACAATTCCTAAAACTAGCCGTTTATTAAGAAATTCCTATATGATGTGTTTGAAAATCTTTAACAATATACCTACGGATATAAAGGAACATCCATTAAATAAATTTAAAATTGTGTTACGTAAATGGTTACTTAGCAAAAGTTTTTACTCTGTTGACGAATTTTTCAAGAAAGAATAGATAAATATCTAATATAGTTGTCGATGCATAAATTAAATTAATCAATTCCTGTCAAAATGTGACATTTGCATGCTATTCTGTAATGGCTAAATAGGCACGAAACTTTATGTAATGTAAGACCACCGGTACCTACCCTATTTAATCCAAATAAATTTATTATTATTATTATTAAAGATCTGCTCTGTGGTCCCAGCACAAAATGGGCGACCTTTTCTTTTTCCATGGGTGACAGAAGAGTCGACTAGGGAAAGTTAATGGTCGAAAGATGGCCAGCAAGGTTCCTCCTAAAACATCACCAAAGTCTAACCATGAATGTGAACCAGCTTACCAAGTGGAAAAGGATTGTTAGCAATGGAGTTTGACAGCCCCATTGCTAGCAATATACCCCATTAGATCGACCTCCACGTGGTTCCCCCTGGTAACCATCGTAAACAATTCTTGTTGAATTCGTCACGATGGGCTAACGGACCTACTTTATCCTCACCTATCATTCTTCATTGGTGCCCCGCCGGTGTATACCGATAGCGCGGGTGGGGTTACCATTCCATTATCATCTATTAAAAAAAAACAGCCTACCAAGCATAGCAACTATTGGCCAAATCTCCCAGGGCGGACGCCTACATTGACGTGTCTGAATATGACAAGTCTATTTATAATAATAATAAACGCCACACGGTTACATCTGATCCTCTAACTTGGATCATCTCATCAGCCTTTAACTGTCCACTGACCATAAGTCTCCCCCTTGGAGGCTTTTGCCAGTAGTTGCCACGTTTGATAGGTGGATTGGCAACCGCAGATAGACTTCGCTGATGTTTTAAGAAGAACTCTGCTGTCCATCCCTCGCCCTTCCTTAGTCGCCTCTTACAACACCCACGGAAAGAGGAAAAAGGGATTGTTAGGAACGGAGATTGACACCTCTATTGTTAGTAATGTACCCTATTAGGTCGACCTCCACGTGGTCCCCCCTGGAAACCATCGTGAACAATTCTTATTGAATTCGTCACGATGGGCTAACTGACTTACTTCATCCTCACCTATCATCCTTCACTGGTGCCCCGCCGGTGTATACTGATAGCGCGGGTGGGGTTACCATTCCATTATCACCCATTAAAAAAAACACCCACGGGAAAGAAAGGAGTACATCATATAAAAATGATTTACTTGTAGGAAAAAATTAATAGCTTGATGTAAACCCCAACAATTAAATTTACCAGAGGGAGAGTTTGTATAAAAATCGCTTGCACTGTCACCTTTGTACCTCGTATTTCTACGTTTCGTTGTAAAATTACGGAGTACGCAGGCATAACATTTTTTAATGGGTGAGACTGGAATAGTAACCCCGCCTATGATAATAATATACTATCGGGGCACCAGTGAGGGATGACAGATCAGAAAGAAAACAGGTCAATTGGTCCACTGTGACGAATTCACCAATTATTAATCACGAGTTTGTTTTCACAGGAAACCGCGTGGGGATCGACTTGTACGGTATATTTTTTGTTATGGGATAGTTAGACTCTATTACTAACAATCCCTTTACCCCCTGCCCCAAAAGCGAGTTTTTTAATGGGCGATAATGAAATGGTAACCCCGCCTGCGCTAATGGTGTACGCTGGCAGAATACCAATGAGGAATAATAGGTTAGGATAAGTAAAATAGGTCACTTACTTTGCGTTTTGCTTAAAAAAAGAATCCGGAATCGTACGTTTACAGGTAAAATAAAAGATTATTTAAATTAAAATATTGGGATCGATTTTGAAGAGTAATTTTTTTTATACAACTTAGAATGGCAAGCAAGCTGACGGCCCACCTGATGGAAAGTGATAATCGTCGCCTATAGACATGAGCAGTACCATGGACATAACAGAGTATACTATCTACTACAGAGTATACTACTATCGCCCATGATACCCCCCATGCGTTGTCAATTCTGAGGACTCAGGTGTTATTCCTATGTACCCAGTAAATTCACTGCCGTATTCCACCCTTCAAACCGAAACACAGCCATGCAAACATACTGCTTTACAGTTTCAACACGAATGGGACAGAGGTACCCAAGCAAACGACTTTTGTACAAAGTCTCCTTGTGGTGTGGTGTCTTTAATATCAATTCCTCTCGCATCTGTACCGTACACTACACATGATACACTAGTGTCGTTATACACACCGAATGCGTTCATTGACCTCGCTTGCAAGTAGCTATTGATTTTATCAGATATTTTTAGTGCGCTATGAGTATTCGTAATCTGTGGTACATGGGAATTTTTTTTTTATTGGATAAAAATGGTATGGTTACCTCGCCTGCGTTAACGGGATACGCTGGCGGGGCACCAGTGAAGGGTGATAGATGAGAATGAAAACAGGCCAGTTAGTCCATCATGATGAATTCATCAGGAATTAATCAAGATAGTTTCCAGGGGGAACCGCAAGGAGGTCGACCTGGTTGGATATATTGCTAGCAATGGGATTCTTAGTCTCCATTACTAACAATCCCTTTTCCCCCCACATGGGAATATTGGCCACTGGCACCATTACAATACAACATTTTACTCTTATTTCGTATTTTGATTAGAAACTTATAAGTAGTGTCCGACCGAAACAGGTTTTACAGCCGAAACCGAAACCGAACTTTCGGCCTTGGTCTCAGATTCGGCGAAACGGAAACTTACTGAAACATATTTAAAAATTTTCTTCTATACTGAAATCTAGTGTGTAAGTTTTACACATTTATTTACACAAACATACAGATAGTTAAAGGATAATAATAAACACTAACTAAAGTATGTAACAAGTATGTCATATATAATATATTATTATATGTAAAAACATGTTAAAATTATGACTTACTCTTGGATGTAAGCTTAAAAAAAAATAACTTTCAGTTAGACACACACACAGAACATAAACACACACACATAAAGTTCGAAACTAAGGCCGAAAGTAGAATTTCTGGCCGAAACTAACCGAAATCGAAACCGAAACCGAAAGTTCGGTCGGACACTACTTATAAGGTTATTACTGTCTGACTACAGCGCAGATACACAGCGGCAGTCGTGGACTTATCAAGCGACGTCAAAAAGAACAAGGCGGAAACACGGCGACATTGCTGTGCTGCAAAATGCAGTATATTTTTATGTATTTGTGTAGGTGTTTATATGCATACATGTATGTATGTATATCTGTATTTATGTATGTATGTATGTATGTATGTATGTATGTATGTATATATATATATATATATATATATATATATATATATATATATATATATATATATATATATATATATATATATATACACTATATGTTGTTACTTTAATAAATATTCTCAAACTCACCGCCTTATTATTTTGTCCGTATATTATACATTGAATCTACATAGCTAGTCTGCGAAGTCAAACTCGGATTTCTCTAGTGGATCCGCGAGTGATTTACATTTGGTATTCAGTAAACAATAAAATCGATGACAGCACTATTTCGTTAAGGTGGCGACGGCCGCGGCGTAGCGAACTGGGACAAGTGTGCTGCCACTATTCTCAGGAACTCATTTTAGTTTTATTATTTTTAAAACTTTCAGACATGAAAGTTGGATTAGTTTTGTAAACCTTAACAGAATAGTATAGTTGAACCTTTACTTTTAGGCCCACCTGATGGAAAGTGGTAACCGTCGCTTATAGACGTGAGCAGTACCGTGGACGTATCAGAGTATACTGTTTCGCCCATGATACCACCCATGCGTTGCCATTCCTGAGGACTTAGGTGTTATTCTTCTGTATTCTATAAATTCACTGCCATATTCCACCCTTCAAACCGAAACGCAGCCATGCAAACACAACTGATTCGCGGTAAAACATGAATGGGACAGAGGTGGTTAAGCAAACGACTTTTGTACAAAGACTCCTTCTGGTAAACCTAAAATTAAGAGAGTAAAAAATAGATATAACGCAGAAGCATACGACTCATCTAACAGTAAGTGACTACAGCCACCTATAAATATCTGTAACAACCAGAGGAATCTCATAAAAAACAACAACACACCTGACTTTGCTGTGTTATTAAGAAGCTTTTGAATATTTACCAGAGGGAGACTTTGTACAAAAGTCGATTGCTTGGGTACCTCTGCCCCATTCGTGTTTCAACCGTGAAGCAGTTGTGTTTGCATAACTGTGTTTCGGTTTGAAGGGTGGGATATGGCGTGAATTTACTGGGTACAGAGGAATAACACCTGAGTCCTCAGGGATGGCAACGCATGGGCGGTATCATGGGCGAAACAGTATACTCTGTTATGTCCATGGTACTGCTCATGTCTATAGGCGACGGTTACCACTTTCCATCAGGTGGGCAGTCAGCTTGTTTGCCATTCTAAGTAGTATAAAAAAAAAAGAATATTTGAATGGTGTGTCTGATTGGAAACTCAAAAGTTCGAGTCCGTGCAGTTAAGGAATATATAGACTGCGGAGGACTTAATTTTCCTTTGTGTAAATTCCGTTTAGGCATCTTTTAATGGGAAAAAAGAAGATTGTCCATCGTTTGTGCAAACCTTAACTTGCAAAGCTCCTTGAAGCGTCTACACAAAATGCAACGTCTTTTATTGCGGAATCGAACAAATAAAAATCGGGTACTTTATTCCGAAGCATTTAAGTCTAAAATCGAATAAAGATTTAACATTAGTGACTACGTGTATGCAATAATACAAAGAGGGTAGTTGCACGCATGCGCGTGCCGACGTAAACACGATGCCCGTCAGTCATACGGCGGACGCCGTGCGGGGCGCATGTGTTGTTACAGTCGTTGTTTGGCGTTCGTTACGCGTGTGTTGTAGTGTTTGCTTTCATTTAAATAATCTTTTGTGTGTTTGAGAGCCAGCTCTAGAGTACTTCTAACGGTGAGTATCCTGATAATTATGCTTCCCCACAATTTGCTTCTGGTAATAGCTGAATCACGCTGCGGCATTGTTTTTAGTCCGGTAGCGACCCGGTTTTTTTTGGGACGAAAATAAATGAACCGGTTTTTGCGGTCCTGGTACGGTATCCGCCGGTCTACCGGAATTTTCCATGAATTTTTCGGGGTAATATTTGCATGTGATTTACGTAACAAAGCCACGTTCATTTACATGGTGTTGCCATGCGTGCCGCGCCGATAGTCGTAGAGGAATTTTATTAAAACATTACTAGTCCTTTGCTATGGGGACGTCTACTTGATATATTTTCAAGACTTATAGAACATTTTTATATTACAAACTTGAATACATTATGAATGTTGACGCACATATTTTGAAAGAAGGTAAGCAGACAAACAAAGTTAAGTCTGATTTTAAAACTATAATTAGTATGAAAATTGAAAGTGTCTATATTGGAGAATACAAAAGTATATAGTATTAGTTAATATTTTTCGTCTTAATGTTTCAGCGGTACTAATTGTTTTACACTGTGTCGCCCAGCCGTGAGTTCGAATCTGGTTGGCGCCAAAGGTTTATATGTCAATTTTAATTTCTTGGTTCACTCCTACTGATGGTGTAGGTCGTTGACAAATTTATTTAATTAATGTATTATTGGAACAGAGGTCTGATCGAACCCTTGGCAATTACAATCATTATTATCCATCATTTTTACTCTATTATGCTGATTTTCCCTTCTATTGTGATCTTGATTCGATTGTCTCACTTGTCACACCACAAAATAACATGTTATTTTATATCGCCCATCTATCAATGTAGATTCCGATATGCCTCACTAAATGATGCATTTCAATTTTAGATACACTAGACGTTCACTATTACGTCTAAGATTTCTTCCATAACTCATTGCAAGCATTGTCACATTTTACTAAATAATACTTAGTGGCAAGCAAGACGGCCCAACTGATGGAAAGGGGTAACTGTTGCTTAATAGACATGGACAGTATTATGGGCATTCCAGAATAGTTGTATACGTATTGTTGCCCATGGTACCTCACATGTGTTGCCATTTCTGAAGATTATGGTTTCTGTTTTTTATTTCATTAATTTCACTGCAATATCCAAATCCCTTTCTTTCTTGTGGGTGTCGGAGAAGGCGGTTATGGAAGGGTGAGGGATGGGCAGCAGCTCTAAAACCCTAACTTCGGTTGCCATCCCGCCTGTCAAGCGTGACAACTACTGGCAAAACTCCCCTTATGAGGAAGGCTTATGTCCAGCAGTGAACAGCTAGCGGCTGAAATAATAATGATAAAAATCCACTTTTTGGAAATCAAAACACATTTATGCAAGCACAGTTGCTTTACGACAGAAATACAATTGGAACAAAGACACCCAAGCAGACGACTTTTGTACAAAGACTAGTAAAATGTTGCTAGATAGTTGACTGGCAATCTTGGGTCTTTGATTCAAATCGAGTGTAATTTTGTTGGATCCGAGCTGATAGGTTTGTTAATTTACGATGTCCGTACTCGATAACGACGTAAAGAAAGATAAAGTAGATAATATGCGGGCTCGGTGAAAACTGATCCGAAATGTAATTGAATAAGGCAAGGTAAGTGTCTATTAGTGATTATTATAATAAAATTGATGAAACAGATATACCGAAAGTGGAAAAAGGCCGTACAACGTGGACGAGGTAAGTAAATGTGGAACTGGTTGGGGGTAAAAGACAAGCCATGAAAGTAAATGAAACAAGAGACGTATGTACAGGATATAAGTGTATGTATTCAGTTTTCTTGCATATTTTATATAGGTTACGTGTTAAATAAAACAAAAAATAATAAAATAATTCTATCGCCAGTGGTGATAGTAAGTTAAATCGAGAAAAACTACCAACAAAGTATATTGATACTGTTATTCTTTTTTTTTTATATAAATCTCATGAACGCCTGCAATAATTACCTGAAGAAACCTCTTTACCCCCTTTTGAAGAAACGAGTCTCTATGCATTCCATAACCTGAGTGTTCGTGGGAGAAAGCATCTCTGAAACCGCGTTGTACGCGACCATTTAGGCTGTAAGGTATGAGTATTCTTATATAAATCTCAAACTTAAACCTAGTAACGATATGCATCATATCGGGCTTCTCTTAATCCTTTATTGCATCATCTCCCATATAATTATTATCACTTATTTTATCATCTCAATGAATTAATTTAGAAATTTCTCGACGTAGTTTATATTTTAGATTTGTCGATTTTTTATAGTCCATCTTTTCTCTGCTGTTCTCTCAATAAATCTATCTTGGTTCACATTAGAAACTGACGTACGGCCAGCAAGGAACGACTTAATAAATTGTACTAAAACGTCGGTTCTTAAGTAATATAATATAATTATTATTAGTTATATTGAGTGACGAGACAGAGTATTGGAGTGCGGTTGAAATTACATCCCCGTGGGAATCAGTCATTTGCTGTATCCATCTAGAGTACAAAGTTGGCAAGGAAACAACTATAATAAGCCTAAAACGGAATATTACCTACATACAATTCAAGGGTTTTGGGACAAACTACTACGGTATGTAAAATTGAAGATGTTCAAAACAATATGACGGTATACTGTTGAGGATACCTCTAATTTTACTCTGTAAAGTGATGTATCACGGTACACGATGTGTGGGTATTTCAAATTGAGGCAGATTATGGCCGTAATACCGTATTGTGTCTAGGGCTCGCTCTAGGTAATTCACTGCATAGAGCAAACATAATATTTGCCTTTAACACCTTATAAGTATTGTAGTATATACATTAATTATAATATAAATAATACTCTTTTATGAAATGATTCTATCTCTTGTTTTCTTATAGATACTCTTTATTGTTTCCTCCAAAAGATTACAATAGTAAACTTATTATAAATATAAACAATTACAAGAAATAATCACAATGAGAAAACAATGGGCGACCTTATCGCTAAGAGCGATCTCTTCCAGCCAACCTTTGGATGGAGAGGAGTGATTATAAACAATTTGGTGGGAGGCACGATAAAAGATTTGTTAGTTCTAGATATGGGAGATGTAATACATATAATAATATAAAAAATATCCCTACTCATTATTATATATATATATACATACATACACACACTTATATATTTTTCTCATCAACTGTTTCGCTTTTTTCTGTATGCTACCACTATTTTTTTCTTTTATTATTTTTGTCATGTTGTTCATGTTTTCCCTTTTCATAAACCAGAGGGAGACTTTGTACAAAACTCGTTTGCTTAGGTACCTCTGTCCCATTCGTGTTTCTACCGTGAAGCAGTCGTGTTTGCATGGTTGTGTTTCGGTTTGAAGGGTGGGATACGGCAGTGAATTTACAGGGTACAGAGGAATAACACCTGAGTCCACAGGAATGTCAACGTATGGGGGGTATCATGGGCTAAACAGTATACTCTGTTATGTCCATGGTACTGCTCATGTCTATAGGCGACGGTTACCACTTTCCATCAGGTGGGCCGTCAGCTTGTTTGTTATTCTAAGTTGCATTAAAAAAAAACACGTTGTTTTATTTTCTTCCTGTTTTCCTTTTCCATAAACTGTTAATAATTACTATAGATTAAACAATATTTTTTGTTAAAATTTGATATTTTTTCTTTTTAAAAAACGGGAATTATTTGTGGAGTAATAATAATATTAATGCATATACTATTACACGCAAATATTTAACACAATACAGTAAAAAAGTACTACAGTTTGTTAAATAAGACATTTTTATTTACTGCACGTACTAGGTTAATGTGTCGCTCCATCATTTCTAATATATTTTCCTCTGCAGTCATTATAAGATCACTTTAATTTCTTGTTAATTATCATTTGTCATTCAGCTGTAAATGTACAGTTTCATCAAAACAACAAAAAGAGCCATCATTTTTTATTCCATTCCATCCCAACCACCTGGACCACTGGCGATCTTCCACCGTGTGTTTTTCAAGGCACTTTCTGCCACGCGCAACCACTCTTTGGAATCGACTTCCAGCAGTAGTATTTCCGAACCGATACGACAACATAACCTTCAAGTAAAGAGCATATTCCTTTTTAAAAGGAATAAACAGTACACTTGTAATACCGTTAGTGTTGTAAATGATCATGGGCAACGGTAGTCACTTACCATAAAGTGAGCCGCATTCCCCGTTTGCTCCCTGTGTTGTAAAAAAAGAACAATTCCGCAAGAATAATAATCGATACATTGAGTTTACATGCATTAAGTTTAAGGTAAGTAGCTATTGTATGATATAAACGTCAAGGATGGACAAAGAACGTCGCGTGACAACAGTACTAACGCTCAAGCGATTATGTCAATTATTTCTAATCACTGTCTTCATATATATGGACAAAAATTGGTAGCTGGCGTCCAATAACTCTATTTACTCTGGAAGTATCATTGAACCATATTATTTTCTCCCTTCGTCCTCTTCATTACTGAAGGTCGTGGCCTTGAAAGGTGTCTGTTGCCTCTCTTATGATGTTATTCCATTTTGCACGGTCTTCAGCTTCTCGCAGGGCAGCTGCAATTGACAGTCCCGTAACGGCGGTAACTTGGTCCGACCATCGATTAGGCGATCGTCCGCGTGGTCTTTTTCCTTCTATCTTGCCTACAACCATTAGTTTCTCCAGATTGTCGGACTGTCGTCGAGCAACATGACCGTAGTAGCCAAGAATTCTCCGATAGCAGACTGTCGAGAGCCTATCTTTTATGCGGAGTTGCGTCAGGATAGATATATTCGAGCGCTTTGCTATCCAGGGAATTCTCAGCATCCTTCGCCAGCAACACATCTCGAGAGCATCAATTCCATAATTCCAAACCATATTATTAAGGACTAGTTTTTGCCTGCGTGACAACGACTGGCAAAACCCCCCTAGGGGAAGGCTTATGTTCAGCAGTGGACAGTTAAAGGCTGATGTGGTGATGATATTGAGTTTTTGCCAGGAATTTTGTTCGTGAGGATTTTAAAAAAAGATAACTTTTAGATGGTATACCAATATCTAAGCTATACCAGGATTTTAAGTTATATCTTCAGAAACATAAGTGTAATAACCGCATTTAATTTGATACAGTAGCAATGCCGTATTTTGCATGATGTTTATATATACAGACAGATGGACAAACAGCCAGATATTTAAAAAGTATTGTTTTAGCTTCTTGTGCTTTTATTTAGACGCTTTATACGTATGATTTTATTTTAAATATGGGATATATTATATATGTAAAGGAATCTTCCAGTTACAATTTTCTTATATTAGTAGGTAATTTACAGGGTACAGAGGAATAACACCTGAGTCCTCAGGAATGGCAACGTATGCGGGGTATCATGGGCGAAACAGTATACTCTGTTATGTCCATGGTACTGCTCATGTCTATAGGCGACGGTTACCACTTTCCATCAGGTGGGTCGTCAGCTTGTTTGCTATTCTAAGTTGTATAAAAAAAAAGTTTGTCATTAAGATATTAATGAAAAACTGAGTCTTTTACACCTTAACACAACATGACAATAGATCATCGATGTGTGACATGTAACAATTGATAAAGAATTAGTTTCAGTAGTCAGGAAATGATTCAGGTTCTTGCAGGTATTTTCGGAGCTCCACTTTGGAGGATAATGGAGAAATTATACAGTCATCTCCACCTGCCTCATTTAATTATGCTGCTTAACAGCTGTGCCTTCACGCTGTCTTCCGTTTTAAGTTATGGCAGTGACATTAATAATAAAAATTTATTATGCAAACTATATAAACGTTTATATATTTTTTTATGAAACAACAAAGGTTTTGAGCTCAGATAAATCGGTTACAGTCGACTTTTTCGACAGAAATCGATCGATCGTCGATTGTTTGAACTGAAATTAACGAAAATGACTATATAATTGGTTTAATGTTTCGATGACTTAACATTTAGAGAGTATTTAGTTTCATGATGCATGGTTTATGCTTTATAGGAGTTTATCATCAGTTTGTATCAGACTACGTGACCGTTGTAGCCTGGTCGAAAGGTCGAGATAATCAGGTAAATTATCATATTTTACCTAAATGACCGCGTTAATTCCTGTCTTTTATAAATCATTTAGAGAGTTTTTCTGTGTTCGCTCCGTCCTCGCCCCCGTTTGGATATTTATAGGATATTTAAAGGATTTTAAAGGGATATTGGACGTGTAGTTTCGGCATAAAATAGGCCACTCCTTTCTTTCTAGTGGGTGTCGTAAGAGGCGACTAAGGGAGTGCTAGGGATGGGCAGTAGCGTCTTAGAACATCTCCAAAGCCTAACTGTAATAACCAAACGTGGCATCTATTGGCGAACCCAGAAGAGGTTTGTGTTCAACAGTGGACAGTTAGAGGCTGATATGATGATGATGACGAGAATTTAAAGGGTTTTTATTGTACTTGAGATCTTTTATCATTGTATTTCTTTGGTCAGTTACATATACAATAAGCAGAAATAGAAATTTATTATTTGACAAAAAACAAAGTTACAAACACAAGATACGATTGGTGCCACACTAGGCGAACCTGTACCGTGGGCACCCGGCAAAGATTAACAAATCACAAATGTGTTATAATAAAAAGTACATAGTGGGCGGGTATTAATATAAAAAGGAATATAAAATTGAAATAGTGAAAAAAGTAATAAAATCAACAATATAAATACACAAGCAGTTTAAAACTATTGACTGACTGACAATTTCCGTGGTAATGCCATAGTTTGTTCTCTCACAAGTACGTGCAATCTAATTTGTAGCTTAAATATATTTTGCAGTGATATATTCAAAGTGATTATAACTATATACCTTTGAGAATTAACCGAGTTATAAAAGTATAAAAGACCGGAAAATTGCTATATAAAACGCATCTCTCTGCTGACGCTCCATTAGTGAGCACTCGGATATATTTCAATTATTCTATTCCGCAAATTTCGGACGTAGAGGCAAAGGAAAATTTCTTTTCCGCCACACGTTTTCCCTTAATAATATTTCCACGGGATTCTCTTATTCCGTCCCTGTCGGTATCTGTCGGTGTAAATTATTTTGGAGTTTTCACAAAGTTTTCAGATGAAACCCAGATGAATTGCTGTTTGGCTTACATTTTATTTTGTATAAAGGAAAAAAGGCAAGTTGTTTGAATTTACACAAGAACGCTTTTATTAATCACATTCAGCACTTGATTGTGACTTTAAAATTCGAAACTTTTCAACTTACATTATCGTTAATTGTCATTATTCCAATTGTGCAGTTAAAAATAGATGTTTTGAAAGGGTTGTATCAAAATGACGAAGGTAGGTCCGAAGGTACAATTAGTATTAAAAGGTTTCATAATGGATACAATCGTGTGGGCGGTTAGTTGCCATTCTGGCCGATACGACAGTAGCAACTGCAAAGTTTGTTTATGTTTTTGTTCTAATGATTTATTCTTTTTAACGGACATTTTATTGCCTGTATGCTTTATGTATGGATTTAGAAGGAGTTTTGTTTTGTCCTTTATTTCTGTAAAATTGTATCCAAATTGTTTCAGTTTAATATATAATAATTATACAGTATAATCATGCCTACTTGTACAACAATGAGTTCATTACCCTTGTTGGTGGTCTTATTTATTTATTTATTTATAGGATTACTAAAATAAGATACAGCAAAACATTTCAATACATTACATTGGCAGATTAGATCTCACTGTTCTTACATTTATAGGCAACCACAGCGTGCCTTGTGTTTGATAAATATTAAAATAGAATTAAATTATTAAATGTCATTATATAAGTAAAGATATTAACAATATGAATTATATAATGTAACATAAATAATGTAAATTGTATTTAAATTATTATAAATTATAAATAAATAAATTGAAAAAATTGCTCAACGATAAGACCGCTTTACTGTACTTATACAATTGTAACGTTTCAATGATTAATTGTATTGTTTATATTGTATGATGCAAATAAAGTATACTCATTTATTCGCTTATTTAATAGTAAATAAATACCTTAAATATAGTTAGAGTTAAATATAATTGTTTTTTTTTTTGTAATATTTGTTTTTTCTCCTTCCTTTCCCGTGGGTGTTGCAAGAGGCGACTAAGGGAATTTTGTGATCGGGGGACGGGTAGCAGCGTCCTTCCTTAAAGATAACTAAAGCCTAACTATAGTTGACAACTCGCCTGTCAACCGTGGCAACTACTGGCAAAATCCCCCCAAGGGGAGGCTTATATTCAGCAGTGCATAGTTCACGGCTGACACAATGATTTATTTTTTCGAAAGTTAACTGGGAGAGGAGGGGAAACTATTAAATACTTTTAAGGTACAGATTAATTGATACAATTACGTATACAGTAAGTGATTGATACGTTTTCTTTTACTTTTATCCAATCATATGTGTTGGTTTTCTGTAGGTATTAATAGTTATACGTAGAGGGTAACCGATACGTAACGGGATGGTTAAAAAAATACACTGGTTTATTATTTCGTTATGACCTCCATTGATACATCTATTTATTTATTCTTTATTTGAAATATAAGATACATGGTGTACACATGGTGGCCATAAAATAAAGTTCCATTCCAACCATCTGAACGAGTGGCGGTCCTCCACCGTGCGTTTTTCAAGGCACTATCTTCCACGCACAACCACTCTTTGGAATCAACTTCCAGCGGCAGTATTTCCGAACTGATGCGACGTAACCTTTAAGAAAAGAGCATATTCCTTTTTAAAAGGCCGGCAGCACACCTGCAATGCTGTTGGTGATCAAGGCTTGCGGTAGTCGCTTATCATCAGGTGAGCCTAACGCTCCTTTGCCCCCATGCTGTAAAAAAAATAACATGGTTTTTTTTTTCAATGGGTGTAAATGGTATGGTAACCCCGCCTGCGCTAACGGAATACGCTGGCGGAGCACCAGTGAAGGGTGATCGATGAGAATGAAAACAGGTCAGTTAGCCCATCATGATGAATTCATCAGGAATTAACCATGATAGTATCCAGGGAGAACCGCGAGGAGGTCGACCTGGTTGGGTATATTGCTAGCAATGGGATTCTCAATCTCTATTACTAACAATCCCTTTCCCCCCATAACATGGTGTTACATATAAAAAGCATAAGTGAAACATGTAGTTTCACTATACCTAGGCATGTAAATGTTGGGCCATTAATACCTATATATAGTTTACAAATATCAAAACAGTAAAAAAAAGTTACTCAAATTTCCACACCTATTTATTTTTCTGTTTAAAATTCTCCAAAATTTTGCAAACGCAAAAACTTTTAGCTACATTTACTAAAAAAAAAAAAAAAAAAAAACTAATCTGTGTGCTTTAAGTGGGTATACCCTAGAGAAATATTAAAAGCTTTAAAAGACTTCGAAGTAATTGATTTAAAGTCCAGTCGGCCATATTGGATTCCATGCTGCGTACGCTCTTGTGACTATTAACTGGAAAGCAATTTAATTATTATGTTACGCTAGACATAGCTCCCCGTCGGTGCATTAATCTTGTACTTTAATAGCAACTTTAAATAAATAAAATAAATATAAGCCAGAGGCGTTTGAGGAATGGTGTCGTTGTGGTGAACACAGAGCAAGTAATCACTGCGGTATGAGAGTTGGCACCGGTCTTGTATCAACGGACCCTGGAGAAAAATAATTGAAATGCATGTTACCATTTTTAAGTAACAACGTAGTGAAAATTATAAAAAGAAAAGTAAAGGAATATCCATAGTGTTGTACCACTATATATGCCTTCATCCAATATATCAATATCGACAGTTGCTATAAAAAGTGTTCATAATATAAAATTTTCAAATTTTACGAAATACATGACCAATAAAACTTATATTTAGTTACTTTCTTTTACTTTGTTACAATTTCTTATCAAATTTTTTGACAGGCGTGTAATGTAAATTCTAATACAAATATAATTGTTCATATATAATTTTAAGTATTGTTTATGTTCGTAATATACCATTACTTTTAATTCAATTTCAGTTCATATCGATATATGGTAGGAACTATGGTGAGTAGTTGTAGTAGTTAATTTTACAAATTCAGCAAAATTTATAATATTACATAGAAATCAGTTCGACTACTATATGAACAAACATTAATTAATTAGATAATACATGTAAACTTTAATTATACTAAACTATATCAATTATAATTATTGTTTATTCACCGGTTTAAATCTATTGAAAACTAAGTTAAAACGTCTTTTATTATTTGTATTTTATCACATTGAACACAATTTTTTAATATTTTTATTTATTACCACGTAATTTATAAAAAACAGTAGTTAATTTTATAATAAAAAAAAAAACATATTTATTAGTGAAACGCTATTTTTAAAATGGCGCCATAACTCTGTCTGTCATGACGCCTATTCATAATGGCCGTGATCCGCCATGATGGATTTTTTTAATTTGAGTGGTAACATAGTTTTATAGAAAAGGTCATTCCAACAAAGATGTTCCTACTGGTACAGGCCTGGTACTGCTACTTTCAATCAGGCGGACTGTCAACTCTTATGTCATTTTAGTATTAAAAATAAAATAAAGAAAATTTGCCTGACGATGCCTCCTTTAAAGGTAAAACACAATGTGCGTGGACGTAATGGCATCATTTTTGTGTATTTGTTAATGTTACGTGATTTTGTTTGATTTTTGTAATTCTTTTTGCAATCTGTGTACTTTGTTCTTGTGTAGTTACAATTGAAGCTATAATTTTTCTATGTTGATTTAAACTGGACGCATAGATGGAACAACATTCCTGAATGACAAACTTTCATCCTTAATTAACGCGGGCGAAATAGCAGAATTCAACTAATTCCATAATCAAAAGTATACATCACATAACGAACTCCACAGAATATGGCGCGTTCATGTTTATAAAGTGCATCGTGTCACAGATAATGCAATACTATACTTAGTAACCGTATTCAGCTGGCGGCGGAGCTGTCGAGCGGCAGCCATAATTCATTCCACCTGTACAAACTACGAAATCCAACTGTAGCTTGCCGTGTGACGACTCTGTTTGTCCTACCAATTTATACTAGCTTGCTTTGTACGCTAAAAGTTGCCAAATACTGGACTGTTATGCAAATTTATACAGTAATGTATTTTACTTTAGTCGTTCACGGGTTAAACAAAAGCAAATGAAAGGTTTCCTATGTGTGCTTAGGCAACAAATGGGCTATAGGAAATAATTTAAGACTGTGTTTACAAGAAAAACTAATTTCAATTTTGGAAAGACTAGTTGTTCAAGTTTAAGCATTATAGAAGTTTTAATAAAAAGTATTAAGAATGAAAGTAGATGGCTATAAGAGAAGAGGAAGACCTAAAAAGACATGGATGGATTGTGCGAGGGACGATATGGCCAGAATAGAACCGTAAATGACTGGGAATAGAAGGTCAAACATTCACCCCAAATGATTTGTTAACGATTAAGAAGAAGAACCTTTGTTTTAATTAAAATTTTTATTATAATATTAGAACCATAGACATAGTATTCAATTTAGAAGGTCAAACATTCAAATTTTGTTAACGGATTAAATACATTGTTTTTTACAGATATTGTATTTATTTTAATTTATTAAAAAAATGAGGCACGCACTTATATTTTATTTAGTCAAAATTCTCAGCTTCAAGCGCAAACACTAATTATTTTGATTCAAAAACTAAACTACTGAATTTATTTTGATAAATTTTCAATGGGATCTGAAACTAGAATAAAACAGAAAGGATTTTCGGAAGTCTATCTATTCTCCATTAACTAAAGGTTGTCTGTAAGAGATTGCCCTAGCGACAAGACCGCCTTTTGTACCTCTATGTGTATATTTCAATCTGTATTTATGTTACTGTATTTCACTTGAATTATTCACTTGTCATTGTATATTTTTATTTATGGTGCAATAAAGAGTTAAATAAAATAATAAATAAATAAGTCGGTTTATAATTGACGCAGTTATTAGGTAACATGCATAGAAAAATACAATACAATTGAAAACCTTGTCTATTTTAAAATCGAATGAAATGTGGTTTCAGTCCTAATGAAATGATTACGAGACAAACACGAAAGCGAACGCTATCGTTTGCAAAAATAACTATCAAAATCGGTTTAGAATTGGCGCAGTTACTGCGTGACATCCATCCTTACTATTTATTTTTATGCAACTTAAAATGGCAAACAAGCTGACAGCCCACCTGATGGAAAGTGCTAATCGTCGTCTATAGACATGAGCAGTATCATGGACATAACAGAGTACACTGTTTCGCCCATGATACTCCCCGTGCGTTGCCATTCCTGAGGAATCAGGTGTTATTGCTTTGTACCCAGTAAATTCACTGTCATATACCACCTTTAAACCTTCAACTTATAATTATGATGCTTGTATGAATGTATTGGAAAGGATATAAATGTATGTATGTAAATAGAACGTCACAGAGACGAAGATATAGACAAAACAAACAAATCGTGATACAACACTTACAGGCAGTACAATAGCAACAAAATTAAAAGCAAAAAAGAACCTATTGTGAATATCGATATAATATTTTTTGCCGGTTTTTATACATATAAATGATTAAATACGCTTCGTGTAATAGTAATATATACATTATACTAGCGACCTGCCCCGGTTTGGCACGGATAGTAGAGTATATTCGGGTGTAAGGTGAAAAGTTCTTCGGCTTGACAAACGAAAGACTGTGATTTTCAGTAAAAAAAAAAAAAAATCTCCCTCGACTTCGACACAGTCGATCCAGAGTCTCTCGCTCTTTGTCATACGAAATAATGACATATGTACGTAGGCAAGACAAATAAATTTTTGCTGATTAGAATGCCATTTCTGTGTCAGACCGAGAACTTTTCTCCTTACCCTCGTATTACGCTTACATTTTTTGCATTCGCGTGTTGCGTAGAGTATGAATTAAACGGGTATAGTAAGTTATCCTTAAAAGACAATCATATTCCATCGCAGACTTTTTTGTAGACCTATATATAAAAGAGAAACAAATCCACCATACATTGTTTTGTTATATCTCGTACGGATGGGGCAACGTTTTCCGTAAAAGATCTCAGTCGACTTGATTTCTTTAGACATATTTAACAATTATCGTTATACTTCAACAAATTAACACAAAATAATATTAAACTATATGTATATAAACCTTCTTGAAACATTTTATTTATTGTTAAAAAACGCATTAAAATCCGTTGCGTAGTTTAGAAGATCTAAGCGTACAGACGGCGGGAAACGGCTTTGTTTTATACTATGTAGCGAAGTGCAAACTTGAACCATTGTAGTTTTTACCTGTAGTTTAATCTCATAATTATGTAGTAACAAGTCTGCACTCATCGTTAATGCACGTACCAAACGTGTTAACAACAGTTATAAATAAAAACAAATCAAGTTTCGTGAGTTAATTGCGTCATTCGAAATGATATTTAAATTGTCAATAATGATATTACTAATAGTGTGTTTCGAAACATCTGATGCTGTCGACAGCACGCCGGATAATTTTGAAAGATATAGAAATGACGACTTCAAAGCTAATAGACAAGGTTCAATGGATCAAGAAGGAAGTTTTTATGATAGTAGTGAATCGACACGAGAGAATAGAAACAGGAAAGTTGAAGGAAACGATTATATTGACCTTCAAACTGTGTTCGGACGAAAAAATGATGAGCGTCCTCCAATCGATTTAAAATATATCCTTGGATTGGGTATTTTTACTACGGAAGCTGCTGTAATGAAAGAATGGAAAGAAAGTGAGGATAAATCGAAAACTGGCAGTGACTTGGCTAATCGGGCGAACTTTGAGGGTGGTTTATGTGCAGCGAATGAGGTTAAAATCGATGGTGTTTGCACTGAACAATACTAGATGAAGATTATATTAGGTTTATCAAATAATGCAGTCAAAATATAAGACTTTCAAAGTGTTGTCAACGTACCTTGACGTTTGTTGGTGGAGTTTTATATCTACTTAAGTGAAAACTTGTGATTTTAATTAGTTATATAATTTTTTTAATTGTAAAGTCATGGTTTTAATAAAAGTTTAATTAGAATTAAATTGTGTACCACAAAAAAAAACTACTACCATTGTGGCAAAATAAGTTGATTTTTATAATAAAATTTAAAAACTAACTGTAAGAATATAATAAAAAGATAAAAAAAAGAATTTCCAAATCCGTTTACAAATGAGAAGAATCGAGGACCCCCTTCTTTTTGAAGTCGGTTGAGAACCATGGATCATCGCAGTACCTTTTTTTTACGAATATGTGTATATAAATATCATCATCATTGCCTTGCCTTTTTCCATTTATTTGGGATCGGTGCAGTGTCTTCTTTTATGTGTGTATATATATATATATATATATATATATATATATGTATATATACATATATTAACAAGAATAAATAAGAATCTATTTAAAGTAAATGTA